>NC_133763.1:17656080-17956308 GCF_036562045.2 Rhinolophus sinicus
GCTGCTGGCAAGTGGCAGCGATGGAATCACGCCCAAGGCGGCCCTCAGAGCCAGGTCCTAACCTCCCGTCTACTAGAAGGGAGGGAAGAACACAGGCTCACATCCCACCTGCAGGCACAGGAGAGACTCCAGGCAGAGGCCTGACAGCACCGTGGGGAAGAGCACACGCGTCACGGAAACACAAAAGACCAGGAAAGATACTTGACTTCACTGAGAAGGAAGTCAAATAAGCAAAGGACAACGGACACGCCTGGACACAGGCGACTCCCGCACCACTGAGAAGACCAGGCTGCTACGGCCTTTCAAGGCGGCCCAGGAACACGCACCAGGTAGAGGTGACCAGAGCGGCAACCCAATACCTCTTTCCAGGAATGTACCCTAGGATGCCGAGGTGACTGTCAAGGGCTGCTCTTTATGGAAAGTGACACACTGTCCATGAGAGGTGGTCAGGCAAATCACGTTACTTAGGATAGGATGCCGCTGGCTGAGCTTTTAGAAAAGAAAGAGTAGCGCTCTATGTATTGATATGAAAAGATCAGCCACGGTATTTGGGGAAAAGGGAGCTGCACATGTACAATTATTATCACACTGTGAAATCCTGCGTCCCACTAAAAAGTCTGGAGTAATAATTAATGTCCTGGACTTTACTGGGGGTGGGAGCCTTCACTTTCTACTTTATACATGTTTTATGGTGTGAATACTTTGGAATAAGTGTATTTACAATCAGCCAGATGTTAGAAAAATTATTTATTATAATTTTTTTCCCTATGTCAAATGATCTACCCTCCACCCAGGTTCTGCCAGCCGGTAGCCGTGGCTGGGTTGTCAGCTCTCACGAAGCCCCGATTTCCTCACAGGTAAGTGAGAACCACCATGGGGAAGAGGACGCCTGCTGTCTGCTCTCAGACTGCGTTCTCTGCTTTCCTTCGCAGCGCTCACCGGAGTGTGCCCACAGCCACAGGCAGTGACAGGGTCTGCAGGGAGGGGCGCTCCCTGAGGGCAGGCCTGTTATCCCAGGGCCCCCCAGGGTGCCTAGCAGAAAGAGCTTATCAAGTAATAACTCATGAACAATACAATCTATAGGTAGGGTATTTAATAAATACTAGAAATATAAGAATGTGTCGGTCTGAGGTAATCTATATTTCAATTTTGAAGGAATTTTGGGGGAAAAAGTTTATGAATCTTTGAAACCCTACACACACTCCAAATATTTTAAAGGTATAAAAGTGATCTATCTAAATTTCTTAACAATTGTGGAAATTCAAAATGAAAGCTGTCCAAATTTTCCATATTCCTGCTTTGGAAGTTTAAAAAATATTTTCAGTCCACTCATCTGAAATCGTAATTCAGACTTAATTCAATCAAAAAGGAAGTATGTTGCCTCCAGAGTTCCCTGCCCCACGGGTACACACACTTTCCCACATCCAAATAGTGTTACGAATTACTCGTGATGCTCCAGAATGCACTATGCACATGAACATACGATCAAATTTAACTCAACTTTCACAGCTAGTTATTTTACACTTTTCAACGCATCCTGCCCACCCATCCCCCCAGCACAGCTAAGGTTTAACGACAGAACCGCTTGAGCGGCCGCGTGACCACAAGGAAAGTGCGAGTGCAGAAGTCGGGGCTGTTACCGTGTGAGGGCCAAGGTCCCATCTACACGGAGGCCACACTCTCTCTAGAGAAACAAAACATACACTGAAATAACACGTGAAATAATTTTGAGCTCTTTGAAAAGTTCTACACCAAGATATTGCCAAGTCTGAGAACTAGCCAGTGTTTACATTATAACCAACAAAAAGTAACTAAATGAAAACATACAATGACGCTCTCCTTTTCAAGCAGGCAAATCACCGTCATTCAAATTTGACTAACTATAAAAACTAAGGTTCTGAGTGGAATTCTAGTAATTTCCTTTCCAAGACAGAATGTGTCAGCTTCACCAGAGGACCACACTGAACATCACCGGGAGACAGGACGCAGACAAGTCCTGTGCCCCGTGCGCTGCCCTGAGGAGAGACCCTGCGGCCAAAAAGCCTTACCCTAAACCTAAACAAGAGGGAGACAATTTAATTTGCTAACTACGTTCCCTTTTTGACCATCTCAAAGCGACGTCTAATTTCTGGAACCCACTACAGTTCATCAATATTTACTGTCTTTCATAACCCTCGTCTGCTGCCATGCCGAAAACGTGTAGCACAAAGAAGCAAACTGACACAGTTTCCCTCCAACGGCTAACTTCCACGTACTTTTAGGCAACAAATGTTTATTGAGCAGCTGCCACACGTCACGCAGCGCTCTGGGTGCCGGGGCGCAGCAGCACACACGACGGGAACACCACTTTCCCTCGCAGAGCTGTATGCACCCTAGTGAGGACAGACTCAGAAGCAAGCTCGGCGAAGTAGCTAAATGGCACAACAGCAGAAACGCTGCGGCAGGAGGGGCACAGGAAGCTTGGAGGAAGGGGCGCCTTTCACGGGAGGTGTGGGGTGGCCTCCAGAACGTGCAGGTCCAGAAGGAGCTCAGGAGGCCGGCGATGACGGAGCTCCAGGTGGGAGCTCAGTGCGCGTCCCAGGGACCCGCAGGAGGGCGCGCGCCTGCTGCTTCCATGAGAACGGTGGTTTTGCCTGAGGGGGCCACGGGAACTTTGGGGGGGGGGTGACCTGACTGGGCTTGGACCCTCTGTTCCTCTGCAACAGACAGAAGGCGGCAGGACACAATGAGGGAGCCACGGAGTAATGCCAGCAGGAGACAGTGGCCACGGGGCAGGTGGCAGAAGTGGTGGGAGCCTGCACACACCAAACGAAGGCAGAGCCAACAGGACCTGAGGGTAAGTTTGATGCAGCGTGCAAAGCAAAGGAGAAGTCAGAGGAGCCGCTTTTCCATCTGAGACCACAGTGTGACAGAGGCTCTATCCCTCGCCCTCACCTTGCACCACAGCCCTGTGAAGGAGGCAACCAGTTTCTGTGTTCCCGCCTTTTACAAACGCAGGAATGAGGCTCCCTCAGGGGTTCTGTCCATATACAGTAGTATTCAAAACAGGAGCCTGCATTTCCTTCCCAAGTTTTGGGTTTCTCCCGTTATATCACACGGCTATCTTTTTGTTTTCCATTTATTGTTCTTTAAGACAGTGTTACCATGTACACAAGAGGGAGACGCCTTGCTGAGGGGGTTCCAAGGCCTGCTTGCACCCACAAGCTCGCTAACGTGAATCCATCTGCAGCCCGAGGTCGGGGGCTCCCTTTACCAAACAGAAGCTGGAAACGTCCGGGGCCATCTGAGTGCTGCCACGTTCCCTCACTCAGTTCAAGTCCAATTGATTCTGGAAGAAGAACAGCAACGGTTCCTGCATCCCTATTCATCAAAACTGCACTCCATGTGGCCAGCTAGTCACCCTGATCTCTTTTAGGAGGCAAATCCTGTTAATATTGCTGCTGTTTCTTAAGGTCACCTGTAAAATTCTGTCTTTCTCCAGTCTCATTTCTCACTGATCATAGGAGACATGCATTTAGCTCGCCCATAAACTCAAAAAACCAATGTGTCAGACAGTGTATTTCTGACTCTTGTCGCTGCCAGCAGAATTTCCCAGCATTCCCCTCCCCGTGGTGCCACTTGCACCCGCAAAGCCCCACCGCCCTGACCTGCCAGTTAAGTCCTTGCACTCACTCATTCCTTCACTGCGCACATCTCTGATGAGAGCTGAGTCCATTCTACGCTGAGATCCCAGCTAGTCATGGCACATGTCATTACAAGTGGGATGAGGGCCACAAAAGCAGAATAGGCTGCTGGGGCCTGCGAGGGCTACAGCCAGAGGAGATCTCCCTGAGCAATGAGAGACCAGAGGCAAAGGAGGGGCAGGAGCCAGCCAGGTGGGGAGGGCGGGTGGACAGGGCTCTAAGCAGAGGGAGGCAGAGAGCCAGCAGAACACTCGAGTGTGAGAACGGAGGGCAATGCAGCTAAGCAGAGGGTCCCGGAGTGCCGAGGCGCCAGAGAGCCTCGGAAGCCATGTGAAAACCCCCGGCTGGAAGAAGGCGGGGTGAAGCTGACTTAAGATGTTATACAACGAAGCGACAAGTCAGGCTTTTGGGGCGGGGAGGTCACCGTGATTACAGCGCGAGGCTTTTTCTTTGGTTTCTTCCACAGTCGCTGTTGGTTTGCCCCACACCACAACAGCTCTAGATGAACTTCTCATCAACTCTGACCACCTCCCCTAAAGCCTCGGACCCCCAAATGGCCTTCACACCAACACCCTATAGAACATTGCCTTTGTAAGTAAAACAATGTTTTGATCCTGTCATTTCAGAATTGTGATTGCTCTTGGAATCAAATTAAACCTACTAATCCTAACTGTCCCACAGCTGCCTAGCACCCACTACATTCTAAAGAAAACGTGTACAAATTGCTCCTTATGAATAGCACAGCCTTTAAATTAAAAAATGAAACAAAAAAAAACTTTCTTAAAATATTCACACAAGCTTCCACAGCAATTTGGAAAAAAAAATTCTTTCCTTTTATGATACATATTGAAATGTTTTAAAATAAAATAATATGCCGAGATCTGCTTCTAAATAATACTGAACGTGGTGGAAAATGGTGAGTGTGCAAATGAAGTAAGACTGGCTGTGAGTTAATGAACTTGGTGAAAGGTCCTTGATGGCTGAGTCTACTGCTCTAATTCAATGTGCTCGAAAGGTTCTACTATGTGGGCATCTGGAAGCATCTCAGAGTCCTCCAACTTCATATGAAGACTTCTTCTTTTGTTCTGTTACTTTTCCCTATAACAGCTGCTGCTTACAATGATACCAAATAGAACCCTCAGAGATTAAGCTATAGAGATTGTTCAAGAAATGTTTCAAGGAAGAAAACTGTGGTTTTAGAGCAAGTTACTCAATGAAGCGTCAGTAATTTTTTTAAAACCACCCTGCCTAAATATCTTTCTATCACCAAAATTATTTTAGTCAAACAATTCTCCTTGGCACTGATGGCTTAGTAAAACAACAGTTGATTTGTGTTAACAGATATTTATGCATTTCCAAATAACATTCTTGTATCAAGTATTTATCTTCTTAATTCATTTGTAACCCCCAACTCCATGTATGAAAACTGCTCAGCAAACGTGGTGTCCCGACTTACAGAACCGCTGACTTACGAAGGCTGAAAAGGACATCGGGGGTTCTAGACAACCAGCCATGTGATGTTTTTGTCTTTGGATTAACGTGCGTATGTGATCTGTTAAGACTTAGTGGGTCACTTAATGCTGTTTACTACACACACTACACACAGTGGGAGATGTGAAGAACCAGAGGAAGCTTCCTCAGTCCAAAACGGCGGATCGATTATTAGTGCCTTGCTAATATCTCACTCTAAATAATTATCACTTTAGGAAATAAAATAACCCTAATATCTCTATGTCACGTTACAGCTTCTATTGTAAGCAATTACAGGCTACAAAGAAATTGTGTGCTCCACACCTCTGAGTAGCGTACTTGTACCACGTTGTGTTCAGATGTTGGTGCTTTGCCACAATTACTGAGAGGAATTGCACCATTTCCACTCCTTGCTCAACATTTAAAGTCAAAGTCATCAAATAACGAAAGATTTCATTACCACCCTGTACTGACAGAGACCAATATTAATTATTATTTGAATTAACCTCTGAGCCATGGTTTTCATCAGTACTCAGAAAAGACAGGGACAATTTCTAATTACATGCCACCCTCATTATAAGTCACTAGGCCGCAAAGCTGTATCTGATGAGGCTGCCACACTTTGCCTCGAATCTGCTTTGGACCCCATTATAACCTTCTCATCTCCTCCACGTGGAAATGGAATTCAGCAAACCTCAGAGATTCTTTCCCCAGGAGGTACTATTTTTTTCCTTTAAAATTATGATGTGAGACTACATCTAAGTCTATTAGTAAAAGTCCTTAATGCAAAATAAACAGTATTCAATTTTTACACTTTACCATAAAGCTGAACAGTAACAGTCTTTTCACAGCCCACTGCTAAGTGACTCCCCACAGGGAACACGTGCAGCACGGAGACACTGGACGGAGGGATGATTCACGTCCTGAGTGGGAGCGCGCGAGATTTTATCAAGCTACTCATCATGGTTCACGATTTAAAACTTATCGTTTATTTCTGGAATTTTCCATTTAATATTTCAGACCGCGACTGGCTGCAGGTAACTGAAACTGTGAACTGTGAAACAGTGGATAAGGGGGGAACTGCTGTATATACTTCATTCTATTGTTAGAAAAACGCACCATTTTTAAATCCTAAAAGTTTCAGGCTAACTATCCATGACACAAATGTTCACATTTAAAATACCTCAAGATTACAGATTCAGCTATGGCGTTCTAGGATTCCTAAAACAATGGCAAGACAAGTGGAGAGCAGATAAAAATGAAATTATGTCCTCAACAAAACCAGACACTGAGTTTTTGAATCATGATTAGAACTTGATTTTAAACTTAACAAAATCAACTGCATGTTAGGATGCTCATTTACCATTGCCACTAAGGAGGAAGACATCACTTTTCCACAAGGCAGAAAGAGCCAAACAGTGTAATTTTGAGTGCAATTGACTCATTACTTGACTATATGCACAGCAGCCACATAGGATGTCAAGAAATTCTTGGTTACCTCTGTCTAGTCAGAAGAGTTAAAAAGAGAGGAACAATGACACAATATGATTTAGCACTATAATAATATAGTTACAATATAACAACTTTTACCTAAGAGTTTTAATTTAATTTCCAATTAAACCAAAACCTGTAAACCTACTCTACAGACTGTATGCTGGTTGTATGGGGATACAACAATAAAATTAATAAGTTTCAGTGATATTTACACAATATTTACCATCCCCACTTTCCTCTATCCTTATGCTATTTAGTCAAACATACACAGGATTCCCTCCTTTCGGAGAATCCATCATTTTCTAAGGTTAATCAAAACATAACAAGGTAGACAAAAGCACCTTGGTACTTATTAAGGATTGTACAGTATAACTACTTATTTTCAAAATCAGACCTTAACCCTTAACAGGCATAATCAGAAAAATACTAATAAAAATATTACAATAGCCCTAGTCTGCCTTCAAAGAGCTCATAATATAAAAGAAGAAAACAAGAATGGACAGAAATGCAGAAGAAGCATACTGCAGGCAGGAAAAGGGCCAGGAAAGATGCCACAGGGCCAGGCAAGAGACAGGAGGGCACCTCGCTGTGTGGTTACTGATGGAACAGTCTACAAGGAGGCATGTGCCCCATAGAACTAGAAAGAAAAGACACTCGAATAAGGAAGTTGCATTCAGTTGAAAAGAAATTAGAAACGGCTGCACAGGAGAGGTAGCATTTGAAACGGACTGAAGCCAAGCAGCATCCGGAAGGCAACGGTGGGTCTGAGTGGATGAAATACCCTCAAATAGGGCGAGCAAGAGCAGAGGCACCGAAGAGGGAAACTGCTGTGTGTTTAGGAACCGTGAGGAATCCAGTTAAGTCTGATTACGGGATACACTTCAAGAAGAGTGCATACTGTGGTTAGAAAGTAAGGCTCGCATTAACAATGGAAGACCCAAGTGCCAGCGGAGGGGGTCAGTTTGGTTTTCAAGGGGTAAACACAAAAATGGGTGTGAAATGAGGGGACAGGCACAAGCAGAGAACTCACATAAGAAGTTTTCCAATAGCCCAGCGGACACTGCAATGTGCACAGAGTCTAAGAGGCCATGCCCGGGACACAGACATAAATCTATAAATGTACGAACCTGGGCGCCAGGGGTTGGGAGGGCTGCGAGGGGAGAGAAGGGCACTGAAGCGGGGACAGTACTCCTGGATGCCTGGGAGGGAGAATGGCGCGGGGAAAGCCACATGCGATTTTGAACACTGACTACACACAGCACAGGTCTGATTTCCTCCGTCCTCGTGTGAAAACCTTCACGGGCTCCCTCTGACTATGAAAGAAACCCAGACTCATTCCGAAAGCCCTCCTGAAGCTCATCTTCACACATCTTCTCTATCCCATCCAGACCAAATTCTCCCTGTTTCCTAAATACAAAGCTGTGTTGCTGTCCTCACTCATTTTTCCTCCTCCCCATTCAATTGTTACTCTCTCCAGTTATCAGCCATTCCTTAAATCCTGTACAAAAGCTAATTCCTCCAGGAACTCTCCCCAACACTTTAACTGGCCAAATGTTATAAACGTGTACAGCCGTAATGCTTTGATACATTGTACCTTTCGAGTTGGATTCAAATAGGAATGTGCGAGTGCCTGGCCCGGCTACAGCAGGTCGTCAGCAAGTGCTGGCTGAGTTATCTACCAACAGCGACCCAATGCGGATAATAAATTCTTCACAATTACTATGAAAATCCCTCAAAGTAAACTCTTACAGAAGGGTAACTTGTAAATTTTTTTCAGGAATCCAATCCACTAAGCAGTAAATGGGACATCTGCTACATTAAGAGACACATCAAAGTCACACCATTTCATGGGGAACAAGTGCATGACATAAAGGTAGACAGCACATTACAATCTTCCGGTTTATCAGGACTAGAGAAGAGTCGCTGAGGGTGGGGGACAGAAGTCAAATTCCTCTCCATAGAAAGAGCTGCCAGGCAAGAAAGACTCCTGGATGCACAGACTCACAACATTTTAATTGAAATCACTTATCAATAAATCTAGTTTTCTCAATAGTTGCAATATTTCAGCCTCTGTGGATGCAGGAATAAACCAATTCTAAGTCTATACTACACAGCATCAAAAGGCGTTTCTCAATAACATTTATCAGATTTTATAACAGATTCAGGGCTCCTATGCAGAATCCTAACATTAATATAATATATACAGAGGGTGCCAAAAAAATGTATACACATTAAGAAAGGAAAACTGTACTAAAATTGTAATACTCAATATACTCACACACCAATAACAAAAGAGAATACAAGTCACGTTTGACTCCTGCAATTACAAGAGGTGCTCAAAGTGGTTACCATCAGCGTCCACACACTTCTGATTATGGCAAACTACTGCTTAAGCAACGTTGACCAAAGTGTCTACTTGTACACATTTTTTTTTTTGGAATATTTTAAAAGATCTTAGTAGATGAGTAAATAATGTCAAAAGAACTTTCTTTTCTTCATATATGAAAAATAACTTTTGGCACATTGACTTTTTTAAATGGCAAAATATTTTAACTGATAGGTTTAAAACTTCTTAAATCACCAAATCACCGCAAATTACTATACTTTGGTCCTTATAATTTGAAGATAAATGTGCTATTCTCTCATTTATCTTTTTATGTGTTACAACTCTAATTCTTACTTTTCATTATGATTGTTCAATAATTAGAGCAAGAGCTTCTATTAAGAAGTTCCGTAACATGCAATTACAGAACAAGGGGTCTCCCACCACCCTTTGCTCTTCCACCACCTACACAGCTCAGATGCTGTTCCAGCACACTGTTTAAATTATTCCCATTGAATTATAGGTGAAATTCTAGTCAAGCACCAAAAAATTCCCTGGTATCATGAAATTCACTCTTTCACCAAGTTAAAAATATCAGTTACTATAAAAATGTGCCATGCTAAATTATTCCTAACTACTTCCTGGATGTTACCCACTTAAGCCATTCATAATGGATCAACTACCGAAACTAAATTCAAGCTTTCACCATTTTAAATAATTTTTCACAGGCATAATTAGAGAATAAAATATTAATCAGAGAACTTGCTACACCACCCAACAGCAATCAGAACAAATCAGCATAATCACCACAGTATACAAAGGTCTGTGCGTTTGTATTAAATACCCTGTGAAATATCTGAAACTGCATACACAGGGTCCACTTAAAAAAAAAAAAAAATGAAATTCACCGTTTCAGGATCCTCATGGTGGAAAGGCATTTGATTCTGTTTTGGAGTCATGCGGCCTGGAATCGAGTACGTCTCATCCATGCATGTGGCTCTGAGTAAATCCTAAATTTCTTCTTCTATAAAATGCCACATGGTGTATTAAAGTGCCTGGTAAGCAATAAAACATGGTACAAATGTGATTCGCTTTATTATATGATGTTGATCAATGCACAGGACTTCAAATCAAGAAACACTGTTACATGTAGCTTTTCTCCCTGCCTGCTCTTCTACGTGTGTCACCAATATCTTTGCACTAACTGTATCTACATCACAAAGAGTGTGTGGCTGCACTTGTCTGACGTCCAGCCATAAAACTATTAGCAAGAATCCTGCCATTTTCACTCTATGAGGTTTATTTGTGGACACCTTATTATAAGTTAAATTGGTAACATTCAGCAAGTAGTTAGGAATAATGCAGTATGTCACGTTTACAGCATTGAATATTTTGGAACATTTGATAAAAATAGTTCTCTATTAAATGTAATATCTAACCCCAAGTAACAAATCCACATCTTCAGTGAATCCAACTTTTCAGTGAAACCCAACAATTAAGTAACTATCAACCTAGCACTACGAACAACACAAACAGGCATGTTCATATACACATACTTTGTCCTCAGTGAAGGCATATGTCCCCGGTTCGAGGAGCAAGGCATAAACAAGTAGCCCCACTTCCTACTTTGCCCTCACGTACGTCTGCGCCCGCCATTCTCGCTGCCTCCGTAGCAGAGCAGCCCTGCTCCTGTGAGTTAAGGCTCCTCTCTCCATCAAGACTCACACTCCATCAATTATTCTTTGCTCTCCCAAGCAGTCCTATATAATCCATCTCTCAATTGGATCCTTTCCATACTTAAGTCTCTGCCATTTGATTAAAAATGAAAAAAGCAGACAGAGCTCACCTGGTTTGTAGGAGAGGGGAGAAAAAAAGCTGGTGACCCTAAATTGTGGTGATTGGCAGGGGCTGCTACGGGTAAGTATATAATTGTACAGTCCTTTCACTACACAAGGGACTGGGGAAAGCAAGTGGGTGTAAAAATGCAACCAACCCACATGCCCTAGAGAAAGGGCACCTCTTATTAGTTTACACAGGCACCCTATGGGCTAGGGCTGGCCCCACAAACATCTGGTCACCCAGCTAGCCATTCAGACAACCCAGAAACCCAGGAGTCACCAAGGACACCTTCCTCCAATGCCTCCCAAGCTCCAATCTCTCATCAGACCATACTGATCTCACCTACTCAATCTTCCGCAGAGCCACCCCCTTCCGACTGTATCCATGACCACCACACTGGATCGAACCACTAGGAACTCGCACGGGACTACACAGTAGCCTCCCCCACCATCACCCTCCAATCTACGCACATGGCACAACCAGACTAACTGCTCCCATTGTTCTTGGGGTACACACTGAGCTCTCCCCCATGCAGCCACTAAGCATCCAGACAGGAGGACCCCAGCTCATGCCTACCTTCCGTAGGTAAGCCAGTCTTTCCACACCTAAGTCAAACGCCTGCTACCCACACCATAGCACCTCACACTGCTCCTTTTCTTTTAAACAATTAGTTGCACTTTTATATGTTTGTTTGATCATTTGATTAATAACCATCTATCCCACTAGCCTTGGCACCTGGTAGTTTGGCTCACCTCTGTGTATCCCCGACACTCAGCAGGGTGCCCCAGTCCACAGATAGTCCTAATTACTCTTTTGGATCAGTACATAAACATGAAACAAGTAATTCTAGAGCCAACACCTTAGGGAGGATGAGATAAAATATATGAGCACATGAGCACGGACGAAACTCAAACAAGGTAGAGATTCTTCTATGAGTGGATTTAATATGTTAAAGGTGGGGGGCAGCAGGAGAAAGGGCCCTTCCTGGGCACAGTTCAGAGCATGGCATGAGTGGTGAGCGGAGCTGGGCCACACGGGGAGGAGAGGGAGCACGGGGCAGCGGGCGGATGGGACTGGGGGGTCTTCACAGAGTGGGTGAAACTTTTACACTGTGGTCCCAGGAGCTGAGACATGCTTAAGTCAAGATTAATTTGGCAAAAAGATGTCAGATGCAGGAAGAGGTGGGAGCTGAGCTGTTTCAAAGTGAGGCAGAACCACAGACCAGGCTCAGAAACGGGCCAAAGGCAGGGAAAGGGAGCAGAGAGGATGACACCTGCGTGCAGGGCCGTGGGGGGCGGCCCTTCTGGGGGGCAGAGTAATACGTATTCAGTTTACACGCAAGGACAGGAGTGGAACAGACATTTTTTATGGAGCTAAAAGCACGAGAGCCAATGCAGTGGCTCCCATTACTGAAGCATCATGAATGTGTCTTTTTCCTTGGGGAGGAGGGTGGAGAATGGAGCAGAGACTATAATGTCACTGACAGGGTTTTAACCAAACAGGATTTCGAGAACTTACCCAAAAATGGCTTCTAAGACGTAAGTACTTTAATGGGGGAAATGAAAGCATAAATAGCCTTCTGTTCTTGTTTTGTTTCCTTCCCATAACCTAACCTTGACCAATGAGAGAGGAAGAGAAGGTGATGAAATTCTAACAGGTTCTCCCCTAGGCCTTTCATTTCAGCACTATCACCATTCACCTGGCCAAAGGCATTTTGGAGAAGAAATAAGAGCTCCCGTTCGCAGGCTCGCAGGGGCGATGGCCACAGTGCCGGCCTCATGCACCCTTCACAGCTCCCTTAGTGTCCGCCCCCACACTCCCGGGCCCTGGGAACAGCTAACTGACAGATTCGCTGATACTCCAGCTATAGGCGCCTAAGAATGGGAGCTAATTCCTTGACTCTTTCACAGTCCACTTGCCAGCAAGTAAAAAAGCTTTGATAAGGGAAAGACTGCTATAAAACATTTTGTTCTTAAGTTTACAACTAAAACCACAGTCTCCACCTTCTCACAAGCTTGTCATTGGAGGTCTTGATATAAAAAGCTTCACTTAGGGGACTAAATAGGCTCCAGTTGTTCCATGAAGTTGGAGTGGACAGTTAAAGTGAAGAGGGAACCAATATGAGAGCTACAAGAGGCGAGGTGCGTGTGGGCATGACCACCATCCTTACCTATGTGGAAATCAGGAGGGACATTTCCTGTTAAAAAAAGTATATGTGAAATAAACAAATCCTTTATTTTCCATATTATACACCCACCACATTTGGAAAATAAGCATCAAAGCAGGGAGGGAAGTAGCCAGTGTACTACATGCTCACTAACACAGTGCTAGGTGCCCCCCCCCACACACACACACACACTCCTCACACCACCCTGAAATATT
Organism: Rhinolophus sinicus; assembly: GCF_036562045.2. Taxonomy (NCBI): domain Eukaryota; kingdom Metazoa; phylum Chordata; class Mammalia; order Chiroptera; family Rhinolophidae; genus Rhinolophus; species Rhinolophus sinicus. The sequence continues at coordinate 17,669,272 of NC_133763.1, forward strand.
ATCTGCCCATATTTTGTAAAGGACAAAAATGAAATCCAAGCAATTAACTCTCCAAATCACAATACTGAGTGGAGAAGCTAAATCTTTGCTTTGCTTTGTCCTGCCTCCAAAAACCAGCCCTGCAGGCGAGAAAGCACAGGCCTTCACTCCCCAGCGACGCCCTGCAGAGCCCACACAGGGGCTCAGATTTGCATAGGAGGCAGAAAACCACGTAACAGCAAAGTAAAGTTGCTCTACAGAGAAATCCGACAACTCACAGGGGTGATGGGTGCCTCACCACAAAAGGAGTGGGGAGACGCTTTTAAAATCCCCAGAAAGGTGAAAAAAAATCTCCTAAATTCACAAAGGCTGCTGCTGTGAACAAAACACCTTTCAATAGAGCAAACCCACCGCACCCAAACCCACCTTTCCAAATAAAATTCACTCTTTAAAAATTGCAATAACCTGATAAAAAGTAGTTCCAAGAGAGAATCGAATCGTATTAAGAAATACTCCCAGGCGGCCGGATGGCTCAGGGTTACAGCGCGAGCTCTGAACAAGGCTGCCGGTTCAATTCCCACATGGGATGGTGGGCTGCGCCCCTGCAACTAAAGATTGAAAACGGCGACTGGACTTGGAGCTGAGCTGCACCCTCTACAGCGAGACTGAAGGACAACGACTCGGAGCTGTTAGGCCCTGGACAAACACACTGCCCCCCAAAATTCCCCAATTAAAAAAAAATATATACTCCCACCAGATAGCTACAGGAAAGGAAAGAACTATGATACTGTAAAACAGCCCGTGCTGCAATGACTGTCATGTGCAGCGGCCACCATATGATCTCTGGGTAAGAAACACCCTCTCCAGCACAACTAGTAAATGCCATCCATTCTCCAACAAATATCCACGGATAACTACGTCAAAAAACAAAAGGAGGAAAAATAACCTACTTCACCTCAAGCGGATAAGGGGAAATAAAAGGGACAGTCCTCAAATAAAGATACTGAGAATATGAGGCTTTCTACAGACCAATGAGTGACTGTACGACTAGCTGGCTGGGCTGCGGTCTTTTCTCTGGTCTTTTCCATCACGACTACCGCGTTTCCCCGAAAATAAGACCTAGCCGGACAATCAGGTCTAATGCATCTTCTGGAGCAAAAATTAATACAAGACCGGGTCGTATAAAACAGTAAAATAAGACCGGGTCTTAAATTAGTTTTTGCTCCAAAAGATGCATTAGCGCTGATTGTCCGGCTAGGTCTTATTTTCGGGGAAACACGGTATATTTACTGAGTACTTTACTAAGTACTCAGGACTGTATTCCCTCATGGACATTTTACACGCGCTGTCTCACATATATGGTAACTGAACCATTGCTGCTGCTTGTAAAGATGTATTGACTGTGACTGTTTTATTTTATCTAGTCTCCTGTCTTGGTCGAACTGCTCTATCTCTCTGTTCCTATCACATAAGATATTCTGAATTGCCTCACGTTTATGTCTCTGTGTGTTACGTATGCTCACTTTCCAGCAGATTATTTTCCAGCCCAAATATACATTATTCACAAACCTCACTCAGCTCAAAATTCAAATGAACACACTGTTTGAATATGTGAGACCAGCCCTCCGTTTCTGGAAAGCATTGCCTCCTGAGGCAACGACAGCCCCGCCGAAAGTTCAACCCCATTGTCCCCCCCATATCGTCCCTGTCATCCGCTTAGACTGTGCACCAGCCACTGGTCTCTTCAGGACCTGAGCCTGGAGGATGTAAGCAGCTTTCCCAGGGTCACATGGTACGGTGAGGAGTCTAAATGAGAACCAGGTTCTAACTCCAGAACCCACATTCTTAACTGTTCTGTTTTACTGCCTCCAACAGTTGGCAACAGCAGATCTAGCACTTAACAACTTTCATACTTACAGACCATTTGATCGGTTTAAACGTGCACCTAGCTACGTAGCATAGAAGGCTAACAATATTTTTAAGTTTCTACAATTATTCAGCCACCTGATGTGACAGTATCTCATCGTGGTAAGCCAAACATAGTAATCTCCTAATTCTATGGTCCTGATTCCTTTGGGATTCGTGTCGCCTTTATCCAGTTCAGGTTGAGATTGATATATAGGACGTGGGTTTTCATTGTGTTAATACCCAGTCTCAGCACAGCATCAAATGAAAAGGTCCGTGATCTGTCAGATAGCATATGCCTACTACAGAAAGGACATTGGCTGTTACTGTACGATAGTAAGCTTCTAAAAATGTCTTAGACACAATTTGTGAAGGTGAAAAGCTGTCAGTATGGCTAGAAAGAGCCTAAGACAGGGAATCGCCAAGTATCAATTTAGTATTCAGTTTACTCCTAATAACCTTTTGAAATTTGGCTGTTTGGAATCTAAAATATTTCCATAGAAACAATCTCTAGCTATAAAACAACAACAAAGAAAAAAAATCCCCACCTCACCTAACCCATGGTGTGGCTGAGAGCAGAGTGATGGAAGCTCCCGGAAGTCAGCGGAGCAAGGCGCTGAAGAGGAGATGAAAGTTAATGCAACTATAAGCTCCTTGAAGTCTTGCCCTATTTCTTATTCTAGTTTCCTATGCCCTCCCCCACCCCATGCAGCAGTAGAGAGAAAGTTCAGGAAGGAAGAGAGGAGTTGGGACATATTTCATAGCAATGGCGGAGACATGGGGCTGGCTACAGCGGAACAGGCCAGACTAGGCTTTAAAAAAAAAGAGGAGGGAGGGGGTAACTGTAATAAAAAAAAAGAACTATCACATAGCCCTGCTCACTTTAGGTGACTAGAAACAAACAGTTAAAACATCAATATTTGGCCATTTTGAAATCATCTAAGTTTTTCTTGATGGTCATATGACTTTTTGGTGACATTAAAATATTTGGTTATATCAATCACCTAAGATATAAGAATTTATGTGATAAAACAGAGACTGCCTTGTACACTACACTTGGTCAGAACCTAAATCCACACTGCCGTGTTAAAACCACTATTTAACCACATGACACGGTGAAATCCAGAAAACCCTGACCAAGATATTGCTAACGATATGTCCTACAGGTAGTGGCCACAATCACACTTTCAATCTTTCCTTTTAAAGATGTTAATAACTAAATGCTCACATGATGCCAAAAGAGGCATTATCTACCATCTTGATTTGAAACCTCCACAGTCATACTAATACACCAAGGCTCTCACATCTTCACACCTCTCACTTTCATATTCTCTTTACTAAGAAAAAAAGCAAGCCGTGACAATATTAATAACTGCTCATTTTAATAAATGACTGGTATGTGCCAGGCACTGAAGAAGGTACTATTACTAACCCCATTTTATAAGTGAGAAACTGAGGCACAGAGGTTCATTAACTTGACCAAGATCCAAACGTAGTTAAGTGTTTGAACTAAGCTTTAAAGCAGGCCGTCTGACCGCCAGAGCTCCCAGCTTTAACCTTCATGCCAGGTATCTATCTTCCCGATCTCTAATGACACATTTAAGGAATGTTCAAATTGCTATCATTTCATCAGCGACTTTTCTAATGGCTGGCGGAGGAGGAATCTCTGACATCATGAGAGGAAGTCCACATCTGGGCCTGGAGAGGTCTACTTACCCTGTCTTCTTTCCATACTGGCCTCACACTATCTGATGCAAATTCCCCTCAAATTATCCTAGATCCAAAAAATTAAAGGGGACCCTTCCTTGCTTTGTATCACTTAGCAATTAGATTGTAAACTTCTTATAAACAAGAACCACTCATTTTCCTACTGTTGCATGTGTACAATGAGGGCCCTGGCCTAGTACTAAGCTCAGAATCTATACTCAAACATTTGATAGTTTAAATCATGCTTTTAGTGGTTAGCAGTCCATTTCTTGTTTTACTGTGAGTTTTAATAGATTTTGGCACCACTCTTGTGCAACAGTCTTGGTGACACTGCTATATGGTACCCAGTGTGTTGACAGCAATCTGGCACAGTGACACTCCAAAGTCACCCACTGTCTGCTTACATTAGGTCCAGCGGCCAAGTAGAGTCACGCTGCAAAACCTGATTCATGAGTCCACTTATGCTGTGCTCACACATATGGAGCAAGGTGCGTAAGAAGTGGCACCTGGTGCAACTGAAGCCACGTACGGCTGTGAAATCCTTTTGCGAGAGATCACAGGCCTAAATTCCAATTTCAGATGCATTCAGGTGATTTTCCTTTTTGTTCAGTAAACAAAATTGAAAAACACAAGTCACTGCAAACTGAAGGGTATTTCTTTTTTTAATTTTTTACTCATTCCTATATTTCATTGATTCTAAGATACACTTTTTCCCCCATTTCAACATATCAAAATTAGGATCTATCTTACAATTGGTACCATCTTAGATTTGACAAAATACAATAATAAAATGTACTTACGTACATTCTGGATTCTATGGTTTTCAAGTTTTATGTTACTATCAAGCCACTTAGTCATAATTAATCTAGGGGATAATGTTAACAACTTGTCTCTGTTTTTCCTTTTCTTCTCCTCTGTTTGCCATAGAAGACGTAATAAAGAAGGTTTGAGGTAAATGAAAGGTAACATAACTTCAAGGAGACAAAAGCTTTGAAGCTATTTTATTACAAGTGCAAAGCTGTTACCCTCCTGTGAAAAAAATATTGCCTAAAAGTTTCTCCAGGTGTACGCAGCCCAAATGCGTTTCTTCCATGAGGACACAACTCCAAGGAGAAAGAGCCCCAGATGCTGAAGTCTTCCCAGCAGCTTACATCACCTGACTCCAAGACACAATGAGCCTTTTAACTCAAGCTCAAAAACCTCAAGGGGTTTCTCCTCCACCTCCCAAATATCAGAATCATGCTCACATATTTAAACAATTAGGTGAGATGTACAGAAGCTAGCACTAAATATGTCTGAAATTGGAGCGCTAAATGTGCAGTTAAGATTAACCAAATTCAGATCTCATCTACAGAAAATTTTAAAAACATGATTCTTGTTTTCTTTTGACTTCAGAAAATTTAAGGGGGCGGGGGTCTTTTAAATTCAACTTACTGCAGAACAAAATTTCTTTGGGATAGGAAAAAAATAGGCCAAATACTGCTAAGTGATCTAGAAAAAAAGAAAACCCTAAGAGGCAAAAGTTGGGAGCATTTGTTTCAGAAGTATAAGTAGTTAGAATTACTTTTAAAAAAAAAACTCCATCTATACCACAAAATAGCAAAAAGTATCAGTCTTTCCTTCCACATAAAGTACCTAATGGCTTCTTAAAGTAGTTGCTGTTGTTTTTGCTGATTGTAAAAGTACCTTCCAGTTTAAAATGTAGAAAATGTAAAAAATATAAAGATTAAAATAAAAACCACCTACAATCCAAATGAGTAATATTTGTTGAGTGCTAACAGTGCAAGTAACACTGTGTGGAGTGTTTTGGCTGCACTGCTACATTAATCCAAGGAAGCCGAGGAGGTAAGTACTGTTACCATTCCCCCTTTACAGCTGAAGGAACCAAGTCTTAGAGAAGTTTAAAAACTTGCCTGTGGTCATAGAACTAATAAGTCACTTGTCCAAAGTCACATGGCCAGTTAAGGGCTTGTCCAGGGATTCAAACCAGATCTGTGTAACTCTGCAATCAGAGCTTTTAACTAAGTGAAACTGCCAATCCCTGAAACTACTCATTTTTAAAACTGATGTACTTTCCCTAGTCTTTTTCTATGTTTATGATTTAATTTGTGTAAAATTGAGACCATAGTTAATATATTGTTTTGTACTCTACTCTTCTAAGCTTTATGTTTTCCAAACACATGATTTGTGATGCCTGCATGATATTCTAACATATGAATATAGCACAAATTCAACCATTCTCAATTTTTCGTTGCAAGGAAAAAATGTTGTGACTTCTTACTCATAATAGTTGAGTAGATTTCAGGGTTTTCCTTAGGGCAGATGACTGATACAACTAGAATTGCCATTTATAAAGGTCTTAATACATATATTCCCTAATTTCTTTCCAAAATGTTTACCCTTACTGAATTTTAGACAGCAGTGAGCAGCATGCAGGTCTCACTATATTCTGGCAGCATCAGGAGTATTTTTTAAATGTTCATTAATCTGATAAGGAGGAAAAAATATCTCATTTGAATTTGCATTAATTTGGAAATTTTCATGTTCACTGGCCATTAAATTTTCTTTCCATACATTACTTACTTATAACCTTTACTGCTTTTCTATTGGGCTGCAACTATTTCTCTACTGTATTCTCTCCCAGAATATGATGATCGTCTTTTTAATCGAGCCGTTACCCACACAGAGCAGTTGAAGTATAAAACATGAGACAGTTCTTCCTAACGTTGGAACACACACATTCACCAGAAAACTGAACGAAACTGATCAACTTTGATTCGTAATAACTGTAAGTGTGTTTTGTATACTCTCCTCACAGACTCCTCATCAAATTGCATTGTGTTGTTTTGATTCTGAAGGAGGAGTATTATTCTACAGAACTCGGTCATATTACTCTGACTGTGCCCATGCTGTAAGCACATTTATAAAAATAAAGTCAAGCTGTATGTGAAAATAGTTCCAAAATCATTTTTATAAGACCCTGGCTTTTGTTTTTAAAAAGGAGGGGATTTAATATTTTGCCATTTCATGAGTTGCAAGTTGCACAACTTCACCGTGAAGCAGCTTGATTTTTGGAACCTTTCTCAAGCGATATTTTAAAATCTTCTTATACATCTTAGCCTCCTCAAACGTGTTCTATTTTTGAATCTAATCTAAGTTCAAAATATCAACCTAAGTTCTTTCCAAAGCCATTCTCAGCTCCATGCTGGGGCCCGAGGACCAGCCAGCGGCTCATCCCCTTGTCCCTGGCTCTTCCTCTCCGTCCCACTGTCCCTGCTGTAGTGGGCGTCCCACTGCCTCCTGGCTGGGCTATTTCAACAGCCTCTGACATTTTGCCTCTAGTCCCTCTTGCACTGCAATCCATCACATGTTGCCAAACTAACCTTTCAACTCCATTTCCAGCACTTAATGTAAGTCGGGCTCTCACTGTGAACGTCCAATTTCGCCACAGCCCAGCCTCACCCTACGTACCCAGCCCTGCCCCTCCTGCGGCCAACGGCCAGCGCTGCTCCTCCCTGAGCCAGAGCGCCTGCTGGGCTGTCCCAGGAGGCTGACAGGAGGAGGGGCGGGTGTGTGGCAGTGGCCGTGTCCCTGCCCCCAGCTCCTGCTCTCCGAGAGGACGCTGGGACTGAAGTCCCTGCCCTGACCCCTGCAGGTGGCTCTGGGCTGGCCGGCTGCTCCCTGCCAGGACCCTTGACAGAGTACCTCCACGATTTCGTTCATGTCATGTCTCAGTTCCTCCAACCTATCGACAGAGTGCAAGTCATACTTCCTAATTTTTCTCCCCTGCCCAGCCCTGGACGGGCCACTCCCTGCTGCTACAACACTGACAGCACTTAATGACACTGCCACCCTGTTCCACACTGTCACGTGTGCTGCCCTGACTTCCCAGGCAGGGATGACATCTCACAGAACCCAGCAGAGCTGGTTTCACATAAGCACCCTTCACCAACATTGAAGTCGTACCAAAAGTTAGCAAGAATATTCTAAAGATCTGCCCACTTATACTTCTTATCCATCTCTGAAAGGGATTAATAAAATAACTTTCACCAGGTACATCCATGTTTCCAAAAACCAAAAAAGGTTTTATTGTCAGCCTCACACAAAAATTGCCATATACTCTGATGCAAATCCAAAGACATTACTGAATGTTTCCCTGGTCATTACTGGCCATGTCTCCGCATCCATCAAAGCCCTTCGCAGAGCTGACTTAGGAAGGGGCCTGTATGGAAAGCTCATTGTGACATGAACTTGCATAGGTTCCTGAAAGCAGGCTGTCCCACAGCAGGCTTCTAAGGCAGACATCTATCTGCCCCGACGCCAGTGTCACCAAATGGTTCCTCGGCGCTAAGAGCCACTCCGGGACAGTTCCGTAGACCATGCTCACTTCAGCGAGGGATTCCTGCCCAAAAGGATTGCACTTGCCACTTCATGCTTTCTCTCCACCACAGCATTATAACACGAGCACTGCTGTTGCTAACCTACACGGGCAGCGGATTCACCCACAGTGCACCTTCAGTACCTACTCAGAACAACGCTGCCGTGGGAAAAGGCTGCAATCAGATGCCAGGAACAAAGTGATGGGCTTTGTGAAGACAAGCCAGACAGACAAACTCTCACCTACTCTTCTTCCACCCACGTCCTGAACCAGCTGGGAGACAGCCACGCAAGGGTTGGTACATGTCGCTCAGGCGGGCAGGGAGGGACCAGGCCTCAGGCATAGGGCAGCCTCACATTACAACCTGCGACAGAGCCTACACTCTGAAAGCATAAGGCCCAGCTGCACTCGGAGGCCGCCCCACACACCCTGCCCCCCAGGAGGACTGCGGAGGCAGCTCCCCCTCTGCAGGCAGCTGTGCCCCAGAGGGCTGAGGGGCAGGAGCTTGGGTCCTTCTAAACTGGCAGTCAGGGTGGCGAGGCACCAGCTGCAGGGAAGGAGGGTGGGGGGTTCGCCCAGACACTGGTCACTGCCCTGCTTTCCTCCAGTGCACATAAGAATAGGCTGGGACCATACCCTAACAGCAAAGCGGGTGTCAGGGAGGGTGCAATGTAGCAGAAGGAGCGAGGATGCCAGGACACAAAGGCACTGGGCCCCCTGAGGACAAGGAGCCTGCAACAGCAGCAGGATCTCAGGTGCCCGGAGCAGAGACATGTGGGCAGGCTTGGGATGGCAGCTGAGGCTCAAGAGAAAGAGCTGGGGGCCGGCCTGGTGGCTCAGGTGGTGGGAGCACCGAGCTCCTAACACCGAGGTCGCCGGTTTGATTCCCACATGGGCCAGTGAGCGGTACCCTCTACAGCTAAGATTGTGAACAACAGCTCTCCCTGGAGCTGGGCTGCCGTGAGCGGCTGGTGGCCAGCGTGGGCTGCCGTGGGCTGCCATGAGCAGGCAGCAGCCATCATGAGCAACCGGCAGCTGGCAAGAACTGCCTTGAGCTGCTGTGAGAGGCCGACCACCGACTGGCTACAGATTGCCTTGGGGGGAGGGGCACAGGTAGGAGAGGGGAGCGGTGGAAAAAGCGAGGGGGGGGGAGAAAGAGCTGGGCTTGGAGTTTCAGGCGTAGGAAGGAGGAGAAATTAGGAAAACCAGGTTTTAGACAGGCTGGAAACATTAAGGACAGGAGTTTGGGGGACATACTGGAAATAAAAATACAGATGCAGGAGTTAATTAATAGCAGGGAAATAGGAGCTGAAGCTGTGGCCTGAACAAGACCCCAGACGCGGCCAAAATCAAAACCTTGAGTATAGACTGTATTTACTCAGGGAGGAGGAAAAAGGAGAGTGAGGGGCTGAGCGCATCAGAGGGAAGGCCCAGGACCCACACTCCACGCCAGGTGCAGGGCGCTGACTTCCAGAGCATGGGGTGGTCAGTGAGGAACAGACCAGAAAGGAGGGGAGGGAGAGCGAGAAAAGAATTCCACGTATGTGCTTCTTTTAACCTTCCACCTGAGCATCGTGTCGCTTACAATTATGCTCCCAAGGCCTCAGAAAATGGCAGTAACCCACTCACCAAATTACCTTTGAGATGACTCACTTTAAATGTATCGCATGTCACTGGAAATAATACTGGCTGAAACGGGTAGCCCCAAAATAGTTACTGCTGCATATTAATCTATTCACTTTTCACACCACGTAAACTAGAACTACACACAAAACACGTTTTTAATTATTCTGTGGCAGAAATGAAAACAAAATTTAACAAAATACAAAACATGCTATTCCCCATGCCTTTAACATGACCTGTAAAGTGTACCACGCTTTCAGTCTTGACCATTTGTCCGTCTTCACCTTTTATATTCATTGATAAGCGAAATAGCAGCTACATTTCACTCATTTATGTGTAAGACAATAACATTACTTGCAAAATTCAAAAAAATATTCTAAGAATATATGAGTTACCATTTTCCTAAATTGTTTTGTATTTCCACAGTATATTCACTGCGTAGTTAACATATTGGTATAAAGGTGTGGCTTTGTAAACTTCAGAGTACCTCAGAAGCACCCAAATAACAATTCAGATTCCAGAGGGTTGGCCCTCAGAGATTTCAATTCAACACTGGCTGGGGTTGCAGAATCTCATTTTTCACAAGTGCCCTAGGTGACTGTGTTGGTTCTAAGATCCAATAAATACCTATTTTATGAGTCATTCTCATTTTACCAGATGAACTTTTTACATAATTACATGAGAGCCTCAAAACAGACCCATTTTCCAGATCCCTTGGAGAAAACACATGAATAAGCTACCTCAATCCAGCTCACCATTCTACTCTTCCTTAAAGACCATTGGGTGTATCATAGCTGCAAAATAACTTTGTATCTTCTGAATCCTGGGAAGGGGGAAGGGAGGAGAGATAAGATCATTGCTGAAAAGCTGCGGGAGCATACAGGCAGAAGGCCAGGCTCACCTGTTCCCTCTGCCCCCAGCAGTGACATGTAGCAACTGTCCCTTTAGCTTTTCTGTCCCAGGAATGATGGACAGCATTTTCTATGCAACTCTCTCAAAACAGTGAGGAAAGGCGACGCTGGGGATCCTATCACAAAACAGAATATTGGAAAAGTAAGAGATACACAAGGACATTTCGTAGGTGTATGAATGCTACCAAGCTTTGAATCAAAAGTCTAGTGTTGTAGTGAAACAAATCAGATCACATACTAGATTCAACAGCTGGCCGAAGCAGTCTTTTTTAGAGGAAGTAAAGGTGGTAAAGAGTCATTTTCAGGTTTGCCAAGTGAAGATACCGTGGTTACTATTACTGTTGTTGTCATTATTATCATGGCAGTGACCTATGAAGGGTAACGCCAACGACTGGGCATTTCCCTAAGTTCTGAACAGCCTGAGCTGCACAGAATGACAGTCAAGCCTTAAGGTCAACCATTCTGCAAGCCAAAGCCTGGGCGTGCGCGGGTCCTCAGACAGGACGCTGCCCTTCGTTTACCACACCAGGACAGGGAAACACGACGACACACAGTTTCCAGGTACAAGCCGGTGGCGCTGCCTGCAGCCAGCAATTCAGTCACAGCAGTGTCACCACCCGTGGGCTCAACTGGGGGAGAGATTATCTGCGTTATTGTACTGTGTTGTGTCCCTGTGAAAGTATCTGACAGCACATGCGACGGAGTTTTCCTTATCCTGCTGGACCTGGCAGCTAAATGGAATGCTCTCGGCAGCCATACCAGCCCCAGCATTCCTTATAAACTTGAAGTTTGTTTCAAACACCAGACCAGATTTTCACTTTTGTTTTTTTAATGGCAGGAAAAATGGAAAACCTAAAATACTAAACCTGGTGATAAACTTAACTCTGAAACATAACACAATCAAAACAAAAATTAAAATTTTAAGTGCACCAAAAATGGCAAAACTTAAGTTTTAACTAGAAGCTCACTAAACTCAAGCTAGTTGACAGCTTGTTCACCATGAAGGGAGATAAAAAAACTATAAACCTGTACAAAATCTAGAAATACATCACCATAGGATATTTCTATGAGGCAAAATAGTATTTGAATTTGGGATTTTATCTTTTTTAAAAAATTTCCTGGAAATGGAACACACATCCACGCCATAACCTGTAAGTGTGACTTACACGTGTGAACTTTACACCTGTTTAAGCCACGCAGTGCACGGCTGTGGAAGGCGGCCTGCTGTCTTGTGTGTTAGCAGAACAGTCTGCAAGGGCTTCTTCACCCAAGTTAGTGTATCTATGAAGAACAAGGCTATGACTGGGAACCCAAGTAGCATCCTGGGTTCTTTCCTGGGCAATCCAAGTCCTGTGTAGTGAGAAAAAGACGCTAAGTAAATTAATACATCTTGGATAAGCACTGTAAGGAAATTTTGAGGAAAGCCAATTCTGCAGCAAGCTGAATACTTTGAAGCTGGCTACATCTTAGACTGATAAATGAAAACAAGGCTGGAACACTAGGAAGTCTTGCAATGAGCATGTGTCTAGGTTGAAACTGTTTGCAATTGATAAGATCTGAGGTCTAAGGAAAAGAAGCCTCTCCGACCATAATCCACTAATAGACACCCTTGAGCCTCTCAACTTCTCTCCAGGAGTCAGCCTCCCTCGAAAGCACAGGTGTGTAATAAATATCTTGATACAGACTCTCCTAACCCTTCTACGACCTAGGTCATTTTGCAGGGACCATCCAAATCAATTTCCGCAGAGAGGTTAATGCTACAAGCTATTAAATGAGCCCATTTGAATTTGAGTCCCAACTCCACCATTAATTCAGTCCCAACTCCACCATTCATAGCTGTGCTGTTAGGCAAATTTATTAAACAATATCTAAAACTTCATCTCCTCACCTACAAAATGGCAATTATTGTTCCAGCCTCAGAGTTATGATTAATCCTACTTCGATTATTCAGTGAAAACAGTTATGTAAATCGTTTCAGCAAAATGCAAATTCACGCAAAGTCCATGCTCCATAAGTGTTAAATATTGAGATCAAGTCCTAGAGTCACCGTTATCTAAGAAACTTTTGATTTTGATCGTTTTTCAAACTTGCAGTAAAGATGGAAGAATAGTACAGGAACGCCCATATATCCACATTTATCAACTGTTTACACTTTGCTCCCATTTTATTTTTCCCTTAAGAGTCACTTTTAAGTGAAATTAAAATCGACTAAAATAAAATGAAAGTCGTCTACACTCCATCTCTTTAATTTTCATCGCAATCTGAATGGCAGTGGAATTCCAAGTTTGGAAAGTCGTACCTTTCCAGAGGAAGGGGTCTTCTCACTTTCTAGTTGCTGCTCATATCCTAGACCCCAACCCCAAAGCTACTCTCATTTTAGATCCCATCTTCTCTCTTCTTTGCAATAAACAAAGTTTGGCAAGAAAGGGCTGAATCAAATGTTCAGAAATTTGAGGACCTAGAATTACAGGTGTTGAGGACACCCTGTACCTCTCTGGTGGGCACTGAAAAGTTCCAATATTCCAGACCGGATGCAATATGCCCACCACTGATCACCCGGCAAACACCACCCACCAATTTTGGAGAACTGCAGGTTTGGGGAGAAGGGATGACTGGTTCACCGGCAAGACAGTCACAACTCAGTTAGCAGGTAAGCGTCTTTACAGCTAGAAAGAAAAACTGCTCCTGCAACTGTGTCGTTTTTAGTAGCAGGGATATCTGAATCACCTCTGTGAAACCAACAAGAGGATCGGGTAAATAACGTCTAATTATACACCTGGACAAAGACACATATAGATAATCATTTTGATGTCTACTCCTGAGGAAAAGTGAAAATCACAGAGCCAATCACCACTGCAGGCCCCTCGCTCTTTCTAGTCATAATCTAGGATTATGGGGACTTTTCAAATTAAAAATAAAATCAAGATACATGGTTTCATAAGTTCAATGATTAAGAGTGAGGTGATAATAATAGAAACGACTCACTAAATATGCCAGATGCGATACTAAGTGCTTTAGATGGAGCTCCTCACCTAATCTCCTACCATCATTGTGAGTAGTTGATAACATTATTTCCATTTTTATGATTCACTCGATCTGAAGTCACAATTCAAGTTCTCAGCCACAGAATAAAACCTCCTCAAGAACCATTGTTCTCTTCATCTCCACGGGACAGAAAGAGAATTAAGGGTGACACGCATGGAACCTGGTCATCTGAGGTACGGAGACATCCCAAGCCAACAGGCCCCATAAATACAGTGGGCACCACAGGAAGTGTGGACAGCTCTACCGTGGGTGACAGGACACAGCAATAGGGTATGACACAGGATCACAGGGTGTTGCTGGTATTTTTACTGGACCTTTGCCTGTTAAGACAGCGGTGATGCAAGCCTCTGATGAAAGCTGGTCTAGGCTGCAAGGTGGCATGATGGTTACACAGATTCTGGAGAATGGTCAGTTTGAATTCAATTTCCTCCTCCACTGCTTGCTAGAGTTGTGCGACCCTGGGCAATTTAACCTCTCAGCCCAAGTCTCCTCATCTGTAAAATGGGGATAATAATTCCACCTAGTCCTTCAGTTGTTCTGATGAGTAACTGAAACAATCCATTAAAACACTTGGCATAAAGCTGTCACAGGAAATGCTCAGTAACTGTTAGTGGTTATGGTTATTACTGTTACTTTTAATGTGTTATTTCTGCACGCAACAGTGTGTATTAGGTGTGCCCCAATACACACCTAATAGAGAAAATAAACACTGTTTAATTTAATCAAGACTTTTAAATTCTCAAGATGAGGCTGCATTTTACTGACAAGATCAATATACCTACAATTGGCCAAAGCAAAATTTCAAGCACAAACAAGGTCAAGTATACAAGAACATAAAATACTGCAATAGAGATTTTTTTTTTTTACGTTCACCTTGATGATCTAGGCTTAACAATTTCAATATACTGTTAGTCCCATCCATAAATAATTTCTAGACCCATACACTTTAAAGTACATCACCAACCTAGGCATATTTTTTATTGCACACCTATGCTAAAATTCACTTTATTATTCATTTACTGTAATGGCAAGCACTGCCTTGGAAACTAAAGGCATGCATGTAACTCTGCGAGGGACTTCTCACTATTTTCCTGCTACATGTATGTGAAAGATGATAGTTTTTAGCTGTGTTAAAATAATATGTACATTTGCTAATTGTGTATCAACAAAACAGATTCTAAAATGTTTTCAGTTTCAGAAGAATAAAAAAAGAACAGACTCTTTAATCGGTTATAGTCCCCCAACTTACCACAGAACTAGGGGAGAATGAATTACCGAGGCACGACGTACCCTTTCTCAGATGTAATGCAAATAGGAGGTAGAAACATCTGACTTTTAAGTGAAGGCGGCCAAGGAGAGGAAGTGGCATGTCAAACCTAACACACGTGTCTAATGCCCTGCCTTTCCCAACACAAAGACTCGGTGTGGCACCCCAGGTCCTGTGGTCCCCCATTCAGCCACAGTAACAGTAGCTCTTTGCCTGACCCCCATGTTGATGAGATACATGGTGGAAAACTCAAATTTGCTGCTTCATGGGCCACTGCTGAAGGGTGGGGGTGGGGGAATCAGCCCCAAATAAACATCCTCTTTATTCTTCCACTAAAACCCACATCACAGGAACCTGCATGTAGCTTTCCATTTAGTATTTACACCTTTCAGAAGACAATGATTTCTTATTAAACTATAATACATTGTTGATGAAACCAAACAAAAAAACAAATACTTTTTAAAATTTTTTGAAAAATTAAAAACTAGAAAGTTGAAGAAACAGTATCAGTTGTAAATTGCTACAGAATAGTTGACACAACTCTATCTGGAGCTAAGTCAGCACACCAAGCTTTTCTACTATTCCACCACATGGGAACATTGCTACCTCTGAATTTTAAATTTATTCAAATAATCCCTCAAAACCACTAGAGGCGAAAGTAAAACCCGCCAGTGAAGCATGTCCCTACAACCAATGTAAGTCCCTAAATTAACCTGTAAAGCCACACACTCTTGCCTACCCTGAAGGAGACAGCAAGGAGGATGGATTTGACCGAGTCATGGCGGCCTCGAGAAAGGCCTAGGAGAAACAACGTCAGTAATAGTGCGTACGAAACAGACCCCTAACCAACGACAACGAGCTCCCGGAAGGAAGTCTTTATGCACATCAACGTCAAAGTCTGACCTAAAACCAAAATAAATGGATGAAATTATTACCTATATAAACTGGCAAAACAAAAATATAAACACTTCCCTCAAAAAAATTGTTTCAAGATAAATGTTCAGCGTTTTCATAATTTATCTAAAAGAACATTAAAGGCAGCAGCTTAGAAGCTTTTCTGGATTTATCAATGCCTCTCATTTACTACCAACTACGTTATATAATCCCTTTATAATAAATGAACAAAGTGACTTTTAAGATAACTTATATAGAGAAGTACACACACACACACACACACACACACACACCACTAAAAATCAGGTAAGTATTCTGACCAAGCATGGTATTTTTCTCCACAATCATTTAAGTAATGTATTAATTTCCCCCACACCCATGTATGACTGCAACCAGCTCCTAAAACACAACTCCTTCCACTGAGAGCACAGTGGGACCGAGCAGCTCATCTGTTGGGAGCCCAAGGACGTGGTCCTAATACATAACTAGCAACAGAAAGCGGCTTCCAGAATGCGGAGATACAAAAGAACAAAATGTGGCTAAGTCGGCTTCCCCTAGGATTCCAGCCCCAGTCTAGGATGAGCAAATGCATACAAAATGCTACATAGTAGGCAAGGAACAAGCAAAGTGCTACATAGTAGGCAAGGAACAAGCAAAGTGCTACATAGTAGGCAAGGAACAAGCAAAGTGCTACATAGTAGGCAAGGAACAAAATTTCCCTCCCTGCTCCGGTTTCACTGACCCTAACCCCACCAGCAATCCTTGGTGGGCTCGCCATTCACCAACATCTTTTAGGGGAACCTAGCAAATTATTTTGGAAAGTTCTGGAATGCCACTAGCCACCGAAAGAAGGCTGAAACAATGGTATCATGGTCCACTATTGACTACGTCAGTCATAGGCTGCAAGAACTCATGAACCTCCTCCTCAAACCTGGTCATCAGGGGCTCCCTGCATCAGTGAAGAACATTGCCAGCCAAGCAGGGAATACACTAGAAACCTACATTTCCTGATACCTTCTCCCTGAGAACAAATCTGTCCTCAAGTCCTATTCACTGAAACTCCTAAGGATTTCTCCAATCTGTCATTCTGCTCCATCTCCATGGCCATCAGTCTGGTCCAAACCATTATTTCCCCATCCCATTAAGCACAGCAGGACGCAGGATGCGGTTCCCAACCTATTCACCCTTCTCTGCCACACCCACCAATTCAATCTTCAAAATACAAGTCTGCTCATGTTAAGCACTGCTTACACCCATCAGTGGCTCTGCTGCTTTTTTAAAATCCCCAATTCCGCATCCTGTAAGCCCTGCCCAAGCTGGCCTCTGCTTGCCTTCTGAGTCTCATCTAGCTGCTCTCTGTAGACTCCAACACACTGCCTTCCTCCAGGTTGGCTGCCAATACCCCTTCTTCTACCATGATTTGGATGGCAGTGCTAAAGTCACTTCCTCAGAGGTAATGCCCTTCATAGCTGGGTGACTCCCACGTCACTCTCATTCCTGTTGGCATCCGCTGCACACCACCTATGGTACAGCAGTAGCTCTGGCTATTTTTTGTGTGAGCCTGCCATGTCTTCTCATGGCCCCACTGTGTCCCTAACTTATAAAACCTAGCATCAGGTAACAGATACCCAATAAGTGCTTGAATCGATGAACAACAGAACAGATGAAACATTAAGTAAAGTCAGTCAGAAAAGGTCGAGAACCATATGACTTCACGCATATGTGAGATGTAAAACTAAATACAACAAATGAACAATACAAAGAAACAAAAACCCATAGACACGGACAACAGTTTAGTGGCTACCAGAGGGTAAAGGGGGATGGAGGTGGTAGAAGAGGGTAAAGGGGATCAAATATATGGTGATGGAAGGAGAACTGACTCTGGGTGGTGAACACAATGCAATATATAGATATATTACAGAAACGTACACTTGAAACCTGTATAATTTTACTAACCAAAGTCACCCCAATAAATTTAATAAAAAACATTTTTTAAAAGAAAACAGATGAAATAGGAAAACTGGTCGCAGTCCCGAGTCACGTGCCACTAGAGCCAAGCCTAACACCTACAGCAAGAGTGAGAGGCGAAACGGCCACTAAAGAAACGTGTCTCTGATTCCACACTGGCCTAAGCAAACAAGTCCAAGGACCAATCAGCCTTCAACTACCACGTTCTGCCGCTTCATTATTATTCTGCATTGTTTCTTTTTAAAAGGATAGTTTTTTAATTTTCACAGTAAAAAACGGAATGCTCCAAAAACACTTCACTGAGAGTACAATCATGTTTGCAGTCACCTAACATTAGTAGTTAAAAGGTACAGGAATCTAGTAATGGTAATGAATACATTCTTCTAAAATGAAAACAATAATCAAATCTTGGAATAATTATCTCTGCATTTTTCTAGATGGATAATCATAGTTTCCACCCCCGTCCCAAAAAAACCCTCCAAACCATTACACAGTAGAGGCAAATAAATGATTGTTGGCTTAAGAACACCTTTAAGAGCTATGTTCGCATATGCTGTAGGGTTCTTAACCCACAAGTTCCTTTTGAGTCAGTACATGAAGGAGAGAGCAAGACTCTTCCAGAGCCAGTACGTTCAGACATCCTACAAAGACAAGCCCAGTGCCTGCCCTGTACCAGCACAGAGCTGGGCACCAGGAAGACCGCTGTGATCGCGACAGCTCTGCAATAACTGGGTGGCCAGCCAGAGGCAACTCATTTAATTAATCTCTCTGGGCTTTAGTTTCTTATTCTGTAAAACGAGAAAGTTGGACTAGCTCTCTAAGGTCCTTATGCTCTAAATACCCAAAGATTCACTAATGACTACAAGATGAATTTCTACTTAATATCCTTATGATTTCCTATTTATTATTTGTATCATACAGGTGTGATTTCATTTAAGATTTTTTAATATATTGATAAACGTAAAATAATAAAAGAGCAGTAACAGTGTTAATTACCTTCCCAGTTCTTAACTACCACCATAATCAGCTATGGACTTCTGCCATAATTGCAACCCGACCTGAGTAATACTCAAATGAAATCATTATATCTTCATATTTTTGTAGAAAAATCAAGCAACCATTTACTCCCAATTTCTTTTATATTTTAACATCATCCTTCATCTTTGAATGCCACCTCTTTTTTGAGAACTAAGACAAAATAACAGTTTTCTAGAGAAAAAAGGAAATTTTTATCTTCCAAAGTATAAAGCTATAATGGCTTTAGAAACCTCATAAGACATAACACTAAAATCTGAATTTCTAATGGCATAAAAAAAAAACAGCTTTTTAAAAAAGATACACAAATGTGTCCGTGTGAATGAACAAGACAAAGAGTCACATGGCCAATGTGTTCCTGACATCACCTCAACATCTCCCCAAATTCTCCACCTTTTTTACTGAATTTAGCTATGTGACCAATACCTATTTTAATGCTTGTTCACATCTAGAAAGCCCTGGAATACTGGAAGTGAATCACTTTATTACAAAGCTAAAGTTTTAAGGGCCATTTTTTTGTAGTCACACACTTTGCCCAGCCCTGACTAAGCATTTTTATTCTTGCAATGCCTTATTTATAGATGTTTATAAGATGGCCACGGTATCTGCTATCAAACCCAAAAGGCCATATGTGGATAATAAAGGCTAAAAGATAACTACTACCTCTAAAGTTAATCTTCAAAGTTAAATGTGAGTGTCTGGTTACCTACATCGTAGAACTCTCTCTTTCCTACTAGATGGTAAACTCTCTGCGGGAAAGCACTAACTCTTCATTAGTCGTTTTACACTCTGAAAGCTTGCCAGTGATTGCTGAATCAACAGTAACTACCCTGCTTCCCTGAAAATAAGACCTAAAGAAAAATAAGCCCTAGCATGGTTTTTCAGCAATGACATCCCCTGAACATAAGCCCTAATGCGTCTTTTGGAGCAAAACTTAATATAAGACCCGGTCTTATTTCGAGGGAAACACGGTAAATGGATGTGACTACATGGCAAGCAACCTTTCTTAAGCACAAGGAATAAAATGCTGTTAGCCTAAATTTGAAATAACAACTCTAAACTTGGCAGGTAGACTGTTCTTAGGCGTTTGTTACATAGCATGTACACAGGAGTCCTCAGACCGTATTCTCTCATAGAAGAAAATATTCTTTCTTTTGAACTAACTGCTTAAAAATTATACTACAAATATTACATTATTGACTGGCTCTGTATGAAGAAAAAGTTTTAACATTTCTTAGCCAAAGTATTAAAAAGTACTCATGTATTCATTTTAATCCAATAAAAGTAACACTCATGAAACAAGTTTTGGAATTGGTCCTATAAATCCAATAGATTAAAAACTAGATCAAATACAGGTGAATCTATGAAAGTACTATTTTAAAGTTACTAGACACATTACTTTAAACTTGACTTCTATACTTTCACCTTGAAAATGTGTTACTTTTCCTCAAAAGAGTAAAGTATTTGAGTTTTTAACTGCCACCATTACCTATATACAGCTTGTATCATTTCTCTGCCCTAATTTGTGTTCAGACACAGAAATTGTTTTAATTAACTTAAAAATAAACCCATTGATTAAACCAAAGTAACTGGAGTTTGGAATTCACATACCAATCTTTTTTTATTATTCATTTCTTATCTAGAAACTCGTTTGAATCTTGAAAAACCTAGACTAGAATTCATCAAACTTCAATTTACTGGCTTGCACAGAAGGAGAATAGAAAATATCAAGAGGATATAAATGATAAAGTCCATAGTGCTAGAAAACAATTCTTGAGTGCCAGGGTGAGGAAATTCACCTGTTAAAGCCTTACAAAGAGCCATTATGTCCCTTTATCAGGTTACCAAAAAGGGGGGAATGCCATATTTCGACTATTTGGCAAAATAAGAAAATTTAGTTCCTAAAATTTGCTGCAAGCCCCCTTCCATTTCCAAACTGTTTACTTTGTAACTTTTTTTCTACAGTCCAGATTTTTTTCAGGGAAAAATAAACTTTTCCTGAGCAAATTTGGAAGACATAAAATGTCTCCTACTTATCACCTAGAAAGGCAAACCGAGTTGTGCTCCGTGCCCCAAGCATCTAGCTTTCAGCCTCTTTATTATCATTGTCAATGAATGGGCCCCAGTCAAATGAAAGCTGCCATTTTAGGGTAAAGACTGGAGGGCTTCTGTTGTGCAACAGCAAGACAAAAACACTCCGCGACAGATGTACACTGGAGGCTGGGAGACGGATTCAACTTCATAAAATCACTGCTCAAGTTGTTTCTGAAATAAGAATGACCCAGTACTTACACATTACTACAACCTAAATGGAATTGTAACTGGGATAAATCAGGTTCCCATGCAGCTGAGGGCATAGTCACTAAGATTTTTTCTTTCTTTTTTTTTTTGGTCATCGTTAGAATAGATCTGAGGAAATAAAGAGGGATTTTTGTTTTTTTGCAATTTGATTATTACGCATAGTGAGTACTCCCCCCCTCCCCTTATTAGGAGAGAATTGGGGGGAAATACACTCAACCTCTTTGAAAGGTATATTGCCCACTGCAAAGACGGCTTAAATTAATATTTTTAAAAATAAAAATCAGGGCCTTCACATAATCCTTGAATAATAAATTAAAATGTTTACTACATCCCAGAAATCAAGACCAGAAGATGGGCATATTTCATGATAAGTTATTTAAATCGATAGCTGGATAATATACAATGGTGAACTAAAAAGTATACTTAGCAAGTGGAGAGCTGGATAGTGTATCTAATTCTAGCAATTCAAAAGGAAACTCTCCATGTGGGTTGCTACTTTTCTTTTGTCCATTGTCTGTGCAGAAGAGGGGGAAAAACTAGTTTAAAATCGAGGCGTGAACAGTTTCTAAAAGTGACCTCCGGGAAAACCGTCCGACCCAGAGCAGGAGCACTCCCCGCGCTGCCCGCTCTACGGGGGCGCTCACAAAGCGGGCGGCCGGCCGAGAGTTTGGGGTGCGCTCCCACAGCGCGGGGCTCCTCGAGGCAGAGCCATCCGGAGAAAGGCGGCTCGGTAATGATGGCTGCTCGGGGCCGGCGGCTCCTTCCCCGGAGCCTCCCGACCCCCCCTGCCGCCCGGGATCCGCCGCCCTCCCTCGGCCCTCGGGCCGCGCTGCCCCGCGCGGATGCGGACGCCCCGCACCGCAGCCCACAGGGTGCCCGCGCCCCCGCACCCCGGGCGAGCCCAGTCCCGGGTGCGAACCAAACAAACAACGCGTTCCCCGCCGCCCTCCTTCCTCTCCCCGCTGACCGCTTGGCCTCCAGCCACCTCCGCCGTTCACGCTCCGAACGGCGGATCTCTGCTGGAGCAGAGCGCACCCAGGCCACCTCGGGGGCCACCTGGTGACCCCCCCCGCAAACGGCGGGCTCGGGGGTGGGGGAACCGAGTAGCCCTCGGGGGGTTAGAGTCGCTATTATGCAGCCACCGCCGCCGCCGCCGTTGGCCCGGCCAGCTCGGCAAGGTGGGGTCCCCTCCTCGCCGCGCCTCCCCGCGCTCGCCCCGGCCCCACTCCCTTTCTTCTCCTCCTCGCGCACTTGGGAGTCGCCGGGGAGCCCCGGGAGCCCCTGGCTCCGGGCTCGCAACTCCGCGGCCGGCAAGGGCTGGGCTCGGGACGCCCCCGGCGCCGCGTGTTCGTGCCGCCCCCGCCCCACGCGGAGCCCCGCGTACTTTCCCCGCCGCCGACCCACCTCGCCCGGTGGTCGTCCCCGCGCGGGCCGGCGCCGCCGCGCCAGGAGGGACGCACTTTGTTCGCGCCCGTGCGGCCGCCGCTCCCGGCGAGCGCGGCGTGGTCGGTCCGGAGCTGGGGGCGGGGGCGGGAGGCGGGGGTCGCCGCCGTCCCCGAGCCGCCGCCGCTCAGCCGCCCCGCGCCCGCGCGCCCATCGCCCACTCGCACTTGAGTTGGAGCCCAACTTTTCCTCCTTCCTTTTTCTTTCGAATGGAGCCGGCAACTCGTGCTCGGCGCCGGCGGGAGGAAACGCGCTCGCGCTCCCCCGCGCGCAGACACGCTCCCTCCTGTCCCCCGTCCCCCCCCACGCCGGCAGCACAACAAAAAGCCATTTACATGCGAGGAAGTGACCCTCGGCCGGACCGCGCGCCCCCGCCGCCGCCGCCGACCCCGCGAACGCAGGCAAAGTTGGGGCGCCGGGCGGCGCTCGGGGCGCGGGTTCGGGCCCCGCGGACCGCGACGCCGGCGACACGGCACGGGCGGTGCTGCGCTCCTGCGCCGGCCCCGGCCCCCGCCCGCCCTCGCCCCTCGCCCCGCACACGCCCAACTCCTCGCTCCCAACTCCTCGCGCGGCCCCGGCCCCGGCCCGGAGCGATTTCCTGCCGCCGCCGCCCCTCCCGCAGGCGACCGGCGAACTCTCGCGCTCACCGGGTCGGTCGGTCGGGCTCCTCCGCTTGCCGGTGCCGAGGGGGAAACAAAACGCAGAGCGGGCTCCGGAGTTGGCTGGGCGGCCGCGGCCGGGGGGCTGATCCACGGGCGCGGAGTTGGCCGAGGGCGAACGGGGCTCTGGCGAGTTTCAGGGTCTCCGGGTCCCCGGGCCGCCTCCTCAGCGGCGCTCCTTTGTGTAATTTCACTCGATTCAAGTTTAATCCGATAGTTCCCGAGCACGAGCGCGCCCGCACTACCACGGCTCAACCCCCGCGCCGCCGCCGCCGCCGCCGCCGCCGCCGTCGCCGCCGCCGCCGCCGCTGCCGCCGCCGCCGCCGCCGCCGCCGCGGCCCCAGCACGCCAGCGCCTGCGCGCACCCGGCACGCCGCGCGCGCCCGAGATCGCGGGGCCGCGCGCGCCCGCCACCGGCTCCCTGCGCGCCGCGCCCGCGCGCCGCCACCTGACGTCAGGCGCGCCTGGCATAATTTATGCAAGAATTCGGCCGGGGTGGCGGAGGCCGAGGGAGAGGCCGAGAGAAAGGGGGCGGTGCGGGGCTGCCGGGCCGCGGGCGGCGGAGGGCGGGCCGGGCGCCACTTCCCGTCCGCGGGCGGGCGCCGGCGCTGCGGGCGGTTCTGCCCGCCGGCCGGTGCGCGGCCGCCGCGCAGCCTGGCTGGCAGGGCTCCTCCGAGCGCTCGGCCGCCGCTCGGCAGCGCCCCGGGCGCGGGCTGGAGAGGGTGCCACGTTTCCCCGCGCGGCACCTTCCCGGAGTCAGGGTGCGCCGCCCCGGGGCAGGAAGCGGCGGCTCCGAGCCAGCAGCGGTCCTCCGGCCACAGCGAGGGGTTTCCAAGGCTACGCGGAAAGCAGCGCCTGCAAGGGTTTGCATGTCTCTTCTGTAATTATCCTTCAACTTGAAATTATTTTCCCACATGAAATTATTTAGAATGGACACATTCCATTTCAAATACATTTATCCTGCCTCCCCACATTGCTTTTCCTGCCTCCTCGTTGACAGGACAGCCCGATCCACTACTAAATCAAAAAGTTTAACTAGATGGCGTTGATTTTGTTGAATTTGTTACCATGCCAAAAAAGGGAGAGAGAGCGCAATGGTTATGAAACAAAGAAATAGGTTGTGTGCCCATTATTAAACGTGTCAGGACTAGAATGTTTTAATCATCCTTTGGCAAAAATGACACTTTTATATGATCTCCGAGCCTTAAATATCCAAGCCTTTTATTCTATTTCTCTTCCCGGTACAAAATGAATATTAAACCTGGAGAAATTTTTCTTTTACTAATTTTCCTTTTAGGAGCTAGCTCTACAAACATTTCTCAAACACGTTTCATGTGCAAAATTCTGAGCAATTATAATTCTTTTAAGCCATCAACAATTGTATACTTTAAGATGATTTTATTAGGTTAAAGATTACATTTGTTTTTAAATCAAGGAAGAAACTTATAGCAACCAAAAGTAGTGCTATAGTAAATACAGACTAAAGTGACTGAGTATTATTGGACTCCAGAATAAACTGAGAAAATTACAAAACTATGCAAAATGTACTTTCTCCTCATTCACCACCTGTCATGCTAAGACTGTAATTTCAATATTTCTCTTTGGACAAAACAGCAATCAAAACTATTTTGTTGGATAACTACTACAACTATTCAATAACTGAGTTTGATTAAAAGAAGTGGCTTAAAAGGAATTATTTATCTTTTACAGTATACCCCACCTCACTGTCAGATGTGCATATATTTCAAGGCAATTTACAAGCTAAAAAACTGACATCTACATTTAGTGAAAGTATATTAATTAACATTTAATCAACAAATAGTATTAAGCGACTATAAGGAGATCCCCCTGTGCCCTTGTATATTTAACTAGAAAGTTAGGATACTTCCTTTAGAAACAGGGGAAGTGGTAAAATAGTACATATAAAGCTCAAAATGGAAACAAACAGCCCTACAGCCCTCTCTGATTTAACCTCCCTCCTCTTCGCCACTGTCCTGACAGCCATGATGGAGAAGTCTCTAAGCTTTTAGATGCTGTTGCTTGTGCAGAGCTCAAGGGGCCTTGAAAAGAAGAAAGCTTCAGGGGCGCACTCCTAGGCAGCTCTGGCCTACTTAAATCCTAGCTCCTACCCCCCACTACCTTTAGCCTTGAATGTTTCCTCTCCATTTGCTTCACTATTGAAGTTTTCCCAGTGAGAATAATTTGAATTCACAATCTTTCCCTTTAAGTATGTAAATACCTTAGGGAGAGATAAGGGACCCCTGGTTATTCACAGATGAGTGTAAGTTAGTTCAATAGGTTGTTTTCCTCCCAACACTAGCTGAGACTGACAAATTTAAAGATTCATTCATTCATTCATTCATTCATTCATTCATTCAACATTGAGTGCCTAAGAGATTCCAGTCATCGTTCTAGGTGCTGGAGATACATTAGTGAACAAAACAAACCAAAATGCCTGCCCTATTGGAGTTTACAGTCTAATGGGTAAGTAGTTTTGATTTAGTGGTAAGAGAAAATGATGATTTGGGAGTTTGAGCCCTTGAGGAATAGGACAGACATGAGTTCACTGTAGCCAGAGGTCAGTGAAGTTTCCGTAGACCTGAGAGGTGGGGCATTAAAGGATGGAGTGGGCGCCTGCAGAAAACAGTTGAGAAAAATACCAAAGACAACTTGACTCGTTACAAAGAGGTTTTCTAGACCCCCTGAAATGAAAAGTCTCTTCCAAGAACTCTAGCTAACTGACATAGTTCAGCTACATTATTGCCTAGACAAATAAATATCCGTCTTTGTTGGGGAACATAGCCGTAATGTATCAACTGATAATCCTTTATGCGGGGGAGGAGCATGTACATATCCAAAACAATTGAAAATTACCCTGACTTTAGAACACCTCCTATTTAAAACTGGAACCCTATCTGTTCTTCCAAATGTTGTGAACTTAAAAATATTGCATAAATTACACTGATTCCAGTATTGTGGACAAACTTTGATGCACTTTTGGGACTCATCTTTTGAATCTGTGGTTAGAACCAATTTGCAAGTCATAGAAAATAACTCTCTTTAAAGTCACATCCTTTTTTCCACTAAAAACTTTATTATTCTACTTCATCATTTACCAAATTTGCCACCAAATAATTTTGGTGAGCTCCAAATAATACATTTGCCTTTAAATGATGAAGATTTACTGCCATTGAAAATATATAGAAAAATAAAGGCAAAAGTATTTAGAGTCTGAATGCCAAAGAAAGCATGAAATAGAAAAATCTAAAAAGCATTTCCTGCATCACTGGAATAACAGCAAAACGTCCCTCTTTCATACGGGAAGGAATCCAGTTGGAGATGTCAGCTCACCCTCCATGTTCCATTCATCAGGGAACCACTTGCTATGAGGATTGGTAAGAGCAAGATATTAAGGGAAAAGAAAGCCCCTAGGGCTCCAGCTAAGCCACTGTTGGCTCCCAGAGACAGCGTGTTTAGCTAAGTTCTAGCAAATGTTTCATTGAATGCCTGCTATGTGCCAGATTCTCTTAGAGGACGTTGTTAGTGCCCATCCTCAAGGAGCCCATAGTTGTGGCAGCATAAAGACAGGAGCGATTCTTGCTTCCTGGGACACCAGAGAAGTCTTTCTAGAAGGGAGGCTTGAGCTGGGTCTTGAGTAGGCGCAGGAGTTCATTGGAACACGCAGGGGCGGGCACTCCTGACAGCAAAGATGTCTAGTGGTTTCAAAGCCTGGCAAGTGCTGATAACTGCAGGTGATGTCCTACTGAGTGGAGCATGGAGAGTGGGCCAGTTTTCCTCCTCAGTCTTCTCCGATTCCCTACTCTCCCCACCCCACCCCCCAGGATTGATTGGCTGTCCTTCCTGTTTCCCCAAAGGTGCCCACCTTCATCAATGCTGGCTTACATTAAATTATAATTAATTTCTGTTTTATCTTCTTGTTGGGTTGTGAGCTACTTGGGGGCAATGGCGGTGTCTTGTCTTTTAGTACCCCCAGCTGACAGAGGGCCTTCCATAAATGGTGGGGTGGGGAGTTAGTAGATTAGTCTAGAGACGCACATAGGGCCAAGGAGAGCTCTAGACTTTACTCCAAAGGCTTTGGAGAGTCACTGAAGAGCTCAGCCAGCGAGTAACAAGCCAGATCAGTACTTAGAAAGCTCTCTATGATGAGGTGAAGGATGTGGGAAATAGGCCTGGAGCAGGGAGAAAAGTGAGAAGGACCTCATAAGGCAAGACAAGGGAAGACATAAAAGCAATTACCAGCTTTTTGTGCTGTTCAGACTGAAGACGTTACTAAACGCTTGTCATGTGGGCTGCCAGCCCACAGGGAAGATGAGGCAGAACTGCAGCTCCACTCCGCTCTGTGGTAGAGGGACAGGGTGCTCTATGTGGGGGTGTGGAGGCAGTGGTCCCGACATGGCTCCCGCCGCCACCCGGGACCGAGCCTCTTACCCTATTTCTCCAGAATTCCCAACTCTGAGATTCCGTGATTCGTTGTCACCAAACTTATCCTAAGTAATATTAGGAAATACCTCAAGTCTCTCACTGTCTCCATTTCTAGACTAAAGTGGAAATGTATTGTACTAACTTAGCCAATTATGATAACATACTTCTACAAAACATGTAAAATGGGAAAATATAGTGTCATTCATCCAGTAGTTATTGAGCAGTTGCTGGCCATCACACACTGTGCTGGGTGCTGCAAAAATAAAAAGAAAGCAATCCCTTGCCTCGGAGGAGCTCTCTGAATCTATAAGGGGTGACAGACATTTAAGCATGTCATTACAGCTGAAGTGTATACCATCATGGTATTATTGGGTACAGCGATAGGTCTGAAGAAGAATTTTGCTTCTCCTCTGATAAGGAAGCGGGGGCTTCACAGAGGATGTGATATTTAAACTGAGTCTCCCAGGACCCTGCAGATGGCAGGGGTGGGGAGCGACACCAGGCAGGAAAACTGTCTGAGACAGCCATGGGGCAGATGGCTAGTGTTGGCACTGAGGAGTCTGGCTCAGAGCACAGCACACTCAGGGAAAGGCCAGGAAGGAAGGATGGAATGTAGCATATTTAGAAATATTTATCTTATCCCATAGGTGACAAGGATCCATGAAAGGATTGCCAGCAGGAAAATGCTCAGGAGAAATATGGATGTGTTGGCTGGGCAGGGAGACCGTGAGAAGACATTGGTGATGGTCAAAGTATATGAGGAAGCCCCTGAGCAGGACCACATTCAAGGTGCTGGAGATAAACAAGTAAATGTGAGAGATGTTTAGGTGACCTATTTGTTACGATTTGGTGACTGGTTGTGAGCAACTGAATAAACCGGAGGGGTGAAGATTCACTTCTAAGGCTCCTCCGTGAGTGACTGGTAACTAGTTGCATTATTAACCATGATAAAGACTAAGGGGCAGAGTGGGAGCAGTTTGTGGAAAAACACAGGACTTTGGTGTGGAAATTGGAGGTGATCCATGGAATGTTCGAGTGGGATGCCCAGTAAGAGATGAGAACTCAGAAGACTGCTGTGGTCTAGAAAGGTGGTGTAAGAATTAGGAGGTATGAACGGTACCTAAATCTGTCAGAACAGATGACGTTGCTTGGAAAACCATGTAACATGAGACAAAAGCAGGCTGGCAACGGGAATCTTTAAAATACCATGTTTTCTGTTATTTATCACTGTATGTCAAACCAGCCCAAACTTAGCGACTTAAAAATGTATTATTTAGCTGGTGGGTTGGCTGGGAGTTGGGCTTAGCTGGAAACCCTGGGATAGTTGATTCTCTCCCTCTCCCTTCCCCTCTCCTTTTGCTCAACTTGGTCTTTCATCTCAGTCATCCAGATGCTATGGCAGTCTCTGAGGGGTGTTCTGAAAAGGCAGGCCCCCAAACACCATCACTTATCACGCGTATGCTGGCTTCACGTTTGCCGATATTCCACTGGCCAAAGCGAGTCATGTGGGCAAGCCCAGAATCAGTGTGACGGGAGCAGGAAACTGCATGACTGCCCAGAGGAGTGATTCACTGGGTAACATTGCTTATCTATATAAAACATGTTTAGAATAGAAAAAAATAATAAAATAAAGGAAGACATCAAAAGAAAAGCCACTGAAGAAAACTCATGAAGATCAATATGAAAGGAAAAATACGACATTAAGGGAAAACAGTTTCTAGAAGGGAAGGGTAACCATGTCAAATGTCACAGAACAAGCAGGAAAGGAATGAAAAGTGTTCATTAAATTTGGTCTTGTTAACTTTTTCAGTTTCAAGTGTTGAGGGCAAAAGCTAGATTCCAGGGGAGTAAGAAAGTTACAGGAATTACGGAAGTGTAGACAGCTCGTGTAGACTTCAGATTCTAATTAGATGTTTTGTTATGAAATGAGGACAGATGGGTCGTATCTAGAGGAGAAGTCACGTTACAGAGCGGGTAGTAGTGTTTTGAGGGTTTGTTTGTTTCTTTCTTTTTGGTAAATACCAGGGTGATAAGTATGACTTTAGAGTAAGAGCCAGGAGCCAGGAGAGGGAGAGGATGACGCCATAGGAGAGTAAGGCTTGTGGGGAAGGAGATGTCATCAAGCTCAGGGTTGATGGGACGAGTGACACTTCTTTTTCTGAAGCCAAAGAAAGGCTGGTAAAAATGACAATAAGTTCGTAGGTTAGGAGAGAGAGAGATGTCAGAAAGTTAAGCAAATTCATTGATAAGATCTTCCATTTTTCTTATTAATTCAGGGGGCTGATCATCTACTGAGATTGAGATGTTCCTGGATTGTCAAGAGACTTGAGGAAAGTGTTCCAGTTTTGGAATAGTCCGTATGGGGAAGAAGTAAGCTGCAAAAAGAAAGTAAAGGACTCTTACTGAATCTCCTTGGGATGGGGGACTCCTTCAGTCCTGAGCTGAGATATTGGTAGCACCAGGCTGTTATGCAAATTTCTTAAGTGATGTTTACCCCTGGGGAAAAGGCTTACAAATGGTGAATTGCCAGACTCACCCAGGGGAGACATTGTCTTCTGTGGAGACGCAGAAGGATACTTGGCCACATAGCCAGAGCAAGATCAGCTTGTGTTGTACCTGGAGCTGTAAAGCAGCCACAGTAACGGGTCCTTTGTTTAAATGGAAGACATGAGTTGCATGTGACTACAGTACAATATATAGAAATTTCTGGACATCTAAAATCTTTTTCTTTGGAAATAAATGTTAGCAACAACAAAGAACTAACTAAGCATGTCTCTTCTTCCTGCTATCCCATTAAGTCCCTGGGTGGCTGGTTGGCTCATTTGGTTGGATTCCAGTGTTAACCAGGCCAGGCCTTGGGTGCTGTTTTTGTTCTGGTGATTTCAGTAGCACCAATGTCATGCGGTGGGACATAATATCATCATTGCATGTTCTTGGACAATTCTAGGCTAAACTATATCAAAGTCAGAGTTGTACTTTGATATGTAAGATGAAAACAGGTTGTGGTGGCTGGTTGACTCAGTTGGTTAGAGTGTGGTGCTAATAGCACTGGGGTTGCTGGTTCGATCCCCGCATGGGCCACTGTGAGCTGCACCCTCAATAAATAAATAAATAAATAAATAAATAAATAAATAAATAAATAAATAAATAAATAATTTTAAAAATTGTTGTAGAGGAAAAGTATTTGCTTGTCCTTTAAAAAAAAAAAAGATGAAAACAGGTCATAATTTACGGCTGCCTAATTCCGTGTCTCATGTATCAGTCATGCTACTCCTACATTTCACTCTGGTTTCGATATTTAGCATTAAGTGTTGCTCGCACATAATATTCCAACCCTCCTTGGTCAAAACATTCACAGTACATATCAGATTAGTTTTTGCAGATCATGGACATAAAGCCATTCGTACAGATGAGGAATCTGAGGCATGAGAGCTTGCCCTGCTGTGAATCAGAGATGGGATTCAGACACCGGTCTTCTAAACCCTGTCCAGCACTCATCACCAAACAGAAATCTAATAACTGCCAAACGTCTACTTGCCTTTCTCACGGCCCACTGTGAACTTAACTCCTTTACATCCAATTGTTTACAATCCTCTGCTTTAATGGGGGAAAAGTTGCTTTGGACAGACAAGTTTGCATCCTGATTTTCACAAGATCTTGCCTTTGGATGCAGCTCTGGAGATGATGGCTTTGAGAATTATGCAACCATCTTCAATTAATCCCTTTCTCCTGGGTGGAAAACTGACGACTCTCCAGCTAACTGTTCCACATGGAAATATGCCTTCACAGGGACCCACAGACCCACAGTACACTGCTCGAGTTTGTGAGAAGCTGGTTCCGTGTCGGCACCTAGTACAATGCCTGGCCTGCAACAAACGCTCATGGAATGAGCGTTGCATTTACCATGCTGGGATGGCTGGATACAGAAAGACAAAAATAATTTTTAAAAAACATTCTGTTGTACTTCAATCTGAAAGTAAAAACACTCCTAATTTTATCTTAATTTGTATTTTAACATAGTTAACTTCCACCCAAGTAATTACTTTTTAATATATTTATAATGTGTTTATAATATGATGGAGCTGCTACACTGGGGCTTTTCATTTAGAGAGCTAGCAAGAATTCCTATTAACCCGTCTCCTAAGCTCCTCTCTGGAGGTTCTCCAGCCGGGAATGCTGCTGCTAACTTCAGCTCACAGGGTAGAGCTCCCTGGGGTCACAAAGGCAGAAGCTGACAGGACTCAGAGCCATGTACCATCCACTCTCAGGCCTGTTCCCATCCTCACAGTGCTGTGGTGGCCCCTCACGAGCCATCGCCCTGAGTCACTCCTAAGACACCTGGGTCTAACATCGTTAAATACGATTTCACATGCTCTGAGTATAGCCTGTTCATTTATTACCTCTCCCAGGAAGAGGAAATGTAACATTTCCAGACCTGACTCAGGAGAGTAAGACAGTACATGTGGTGAGTTCAGAGAAGGCACAGATCAAGGCAGTGGAACAAAAAATGACTGAATTTTGGGAAACAATACCATATTCTACAGTGTGTGTGTTGCTGTTGCCTCATGCCTTTTAAGTGATAAAACGCTTTTTTGTGATAAAATTACATTATATGAAATATACCATTGTAACCATTCTTAAGTGTACAAGTCTGTGGCATCAAGTACATCCACGATATTGTGCAACCATCACCGCCATCCATCTCCAGAACTTTTCATCATCCTGAACATCTGCATCCATTAAACAAACGCTCCCCATTCTCCCCTCCACCAGCCCCTGGTAACCGCTATTTTTTCTGTCTCTATCAATTTGCCTATTCTAGGTACCTAAGTGGAATCACACAATATTTGTTCTTTTGTATCTGTTTTATTTCACTTAGCACAATATTGTCAAAGTTCACCCATGTTGTAGCATGTGTCAGAATTTCCTTCCTTGTTAAGATTGAATAATATTCCACTGTGTATGTGAGCAGAACTGCAGCTGGCATCCTACGCACTGCTGGGCTCTCTCCTTGAGGTGGTTCTCTCTGTTCTGTAGCATCCCTGCTCTCATCTCTAGATGTGGGACCTTAGCCCTTCCAGCCCTTTTCTTCAGGAGCTGAAACTTAGCATGCCTCAAGGTCAAGCCTTTCCAAAACATGTCGTAGATAATACCACATATTATAACATGGGAAATTTAAGTGAATGACAGACATAGTTGATTGTATAATGCAGTAAGATTTTCTCAAGTCACTCCTAAAATACTTTTACAAAATAGAATTATTTTAAAAAATAGAATTATTTACTGCTTGATTATTTACTGGTAAAAATGGACAGCCACTGATTTCTTACGCTTTTCCTATGTGGAAGGTGCTACACTCTGGATTTGTGGGGTAATATACTAAATGCAGATGTATTCCCTCCATTGCCCTCGGAAAGAATACATTTAATCAGAGATATGGACTATGATGGCATAACTAAGCAAACAAATTATGGTTAATCCTTGCAATAGAAGCTACACAGGAATTAGAAAGAATGAGGTAGCTATTTATGTACTGATGTGTTATAATCTCCAAACTAAACTGTTATGTGGAGGAAAACGTTTAGATGTAGAACAAGGTACATGGTATGTTCAGAGTTGTGGAAAAAAAGGGCAGAAGGTGGCCGGTTAGCTCAATTGGTTAGAGTGTGGTGCTAATAACACCAAGGTTGCTGGTTCGATCCCTGCATGGGCCACTGTGAGCTACGCTCTCCTTGTAAAAAAAGAAAAATAGGACAGAAGGCTTTAGAAGCACACATACACACACACACACACACACACACACACACACACACACACAGAAGGTGCCAAAAAAATACACATTTTAAGAAAGGAAAACTATATTAAAATTATAATACTCAATATATACCAATAACAAAAGATGAATACAAGTCACGTTGGACTTCTGTAATTACAAGAAGTGCTCAAAGTGGTTACCATCAGCATCCAGACACTTCTGATTATGGTGAACTACTGTTGAGCAACGTTGACCAAAGTGTCCACTTGTATACGTTTTTTGCAACCCCCAGTATATATATATATATATATATATATATATATATATATATATACACACACACACACACACACATGTGCACTCATGTGTGTTTGTAAATGCATAGGAATGTCTGTAATGATACATAAAGAACTAACAATAGTGGTCACCTCTGGGGCAATTGTGATGATAGAACGAGTACATTTTGCCTGTGCAACCGCTCTTATATCTTTAAATTTTCTACTGTGCGTACATATTACTTTCAAAAAATTTAAAAATGTTTATAAAACCAACATTAAAAAACAGGGTGTGGGAAGTGGCAAATGAGTAGTGTACAAACAGCATGAAAGGCTCCCCGAGGAAGGCAGGCTGGCTCTGTGCTGGGGTAGTCAGGGCCATTCATGGAGGAGGGGGGCAGGGGGCCTTCACACTGAGATACCCAGGTGGGTAGGCTTTGGTGAGGGGGGTTATTGGTGGTAGAGAAGGGTGGGACTGCCTTCCAATTAAACAGCACAGAATAAGCAAACTGAGAGTCATCTGAGGTAAATCAACTGACTTTGCCTGGGTGGAAGAACATAGTAGCATTTTATTTTTTAATGTGTACATTGGCTCGTTCCAAAATGCATTTTAGGTAGCTTATAAGAAGAAGAACAGCACAAAATTATTAAAGTAGAAATAGTAACTGAAATCAGGACTCAGGGGAAAATATACAGTTTCTAACCAAAAGGACTAACCAGTTAGTGAGCTTTGCAATCGTAACCTCAGCCTCCTGGTGGGCAGAGTGAAAGGAAAACTATACTAAATATGTAGCTTTTCCTACGGCATGAAAGATGGCATACCGGCTCTTTCTGTCAAGTTTTGTAAGAAAGTGTCACATGGGAATTCACATTGGAGACCGTGAGCTGTGGTCCTGGGCGGGGCCAGTGTAAGCCAGGGTAATGTTCAAAAGCATGTTAGCTGGAGGTCATCTGGGATACAGATGTTCCCTGGTCTGCCTTCACAAGTTCTTGGAAGAGTAGATGCATATCATGTCTCCTAGAGAAATTGTCCTAAAAATTCCTCTCAAGTGGGAGTTCTTTGTGTCGTAGGGTGTTTGTGTGTTGGCTTTTAATGACAGCCAGAGAACTGGTGACGTGAGGCAGAGCCTCGCTGGCTGGCATTGTCTATTACTGGTCAATGGCTGGTCACATGCTTTAGGACCAGGCAAACAGGCAGTAGTGAGAATATCCTATTAGGAAAGTCGAGAAAGCCAGCAAACAGTGTTTTGCAAGGGAAGTAGGCAACTCCGCCTTCCCCTAGTGTGGGACACCAGATGTCCCTTGAGAGCTACAACAGTTGTTCATTTGAATCTCCAGTATTCAACACTAAAAAAGGATGTCCGTTACGACATTGCTCTAAACGTTTTCAAGTCAATTGCCTTCCGTACCTGTGGAAAAAAACATCTAATGCTGAGCCAGGTGAACTGTGTGGGGTAGACTGGAAATGCAGGTTGTGTTGGAGTACTCTCAGTAGTTTCTATGTTATTCCATAGTAATGGGTAGCCATTGGTGGTTTGTGAATAGGAAATACGTAATAAGGAACACAAAATGTGTAAGTGTTTAATCCAGTGGCAGTTTATGGAGTGAAATTGAGGGAAAAGAGGCTGGAGGGGGAAAGGTATTGTAATACTTTCAAAGCCTGTGTATAGGGTAATGGGTATGAGAATCAAGGAAAGGATGCTGGCACTATAGAGAGATAACTGGCAGGTCTTCAGGACCGAATGTGGGAGCTGAGGAAACGTGAATGATGGCCCTGAGACCTGGAGCCCAAGTGATTTAAAAGGACAATAAACATGGCAGAAATAGAGAAGGTGTCAAGAGGGAAAGCTTGCGTGGGGGAGATAAATTTGTTTTTACCCATGTTGTTTTGAAATGATGGCAGAATATCCAAGTGAAATGATCTAGCAGTTAGCTGAAGATAAAGGAATGAAGCTGAATACAGACTTAGAAGGCATTTAAATAAACAAGATTTCTGATGGAAGTACATCATTTCGCCAATGAAATCATCTCACCAAAAAATGCACTTGAATCAGATCACAGCTCTAGCTCTAAGTATAGTTTCCTGGACATTTCGGTGGGTGGAGGGACAAATGTGTTAGCACCGTGGGGATGTGATCAGCAAAATCCAGAATGTGGGCTATTACACAGGACAAGTGAGCTGGTGTTTTCTACAAATAAATTGCAAAAAAAGCCAAAAAAAAAAAAAGATAGAGAGTGGCCATAAATGGCCATTTGTGTACTGGTACCTGGGAGGAGAGGAGGGGGTCATTACACAATTCTCTCTCTCTTTGCGAATGTTTAAAAGGTTTCATAATAACTAGGAAATAAATACTTAATAAATAAATATGTTCACCTCCAGGAGAGCCAGGTATTTTCTTGTGAAAGTACATGTCTACAGACAGGTGAGCAGATACCCCCAAACAGAATCCTGGGAAAGTCTCATTTAAGGTGAAATCAGGAAGAGAGGAAAAACAGATGGAGTAGAAGCAATATGCTCCACTGGCAAAAGGCACGGCTTTGGAATTCAACAAAACTTGCCTGCTAATTCTTCCTGGCTTTGTCATCTTGAGCACATTGTTTACCTCTGTAAGCCTACAAGCCTCAGTTTCTTTATCTGTAAAGTGGGGATAATAATTGCATCTGCCTCATAGAGTTAATACAAGGGTTCAGTGAAATAATACATACAAAGCACCTTATGTTCTGCATGACACAATTTAAATGTTTGCTATACATTAGCTATTTGCACTGTTGTTTTAGTATTGATCAGAGTGTTCACAAAAGGTAAGAAAAGAACCAGGATATGCAGTGTGATAGAAGGCAAGATAAATTTTTGATGAAAGGGCAATGGCAATGGTGCCATTTTGTATTCAAGGAATCTGATGCCTTCATCAGATTAGGTAACTTGGAGGTCATTGATGACATCAACATGTTAGTTTCGTAAAGATGTGGTGAGTACAACCTGATGACAAGGAACTGAGCTAGGAGCCGTGAAGCAATAAGAGCAGTGGACACTGTATTTCCTTATTTGGAGATGAAAGAAAGGAAAGGGATTGAGCAGCAAAGACAATGGAGCCTTTTCTCGCAAGTTTGCAGGAAGAGAAGAAGGAGCCCGCTGGAAGGGAGCAATGGAGAAGCTAAGCCAGGAACCGAGTATCCTCAGCTAAGGAAGAGAGACGCAGGGCTGGCTCCGTGGTGCGATCAGAGATTCAGGGAAGTTGATTTACAGTGGAATAGATTTGAGAATAAAAACAGGACAAAGCCACAAGAGGAATCAGGGTTTTCAAGGACCCTAGAAGGTTGCCAAGGAGGAAAAACAATGGGAAGGGGACAAGATCAGCTGGGGAAGGAAGAAGCACTGAGAAGTATGGGAATGAGAGTGGCTGAGAGAGTAGGTGAGTAAAGGGCTTGACCTTTAGGCGAGTGGCTGAGGATGACAGGCTGGTTATAAGCCAGAGCAGGCTTATGGAGTGCAGACTGCAGTCCCAAGCAGGCCGTATCTGCACCGTCTCCCTGCAGAGATTGTTCTGCAGCCTGTATACCTCCCCTTGGAAGACTAGAGAAGGGTGTCCACTGACACCCATGCTAAAGCTGTGTCCACAGTGGCCTGTGGTGGAATAGAGACCTCCAGCTTCCCAGGGTGGAACTGCAGGTGCCTGATGAAGGGAAGAGATATGAACACCCCCCCAGGGAGCCCCGGGAATCCTGCCAGTGAGATTCAGGGTTCATGCTGGAACAGTTAAAATGTGAAATCCTTCCTTTGTTATTACTGAGTCCTTCGCTCTACTTACACCCTTCACCTCCACTGCCCCTCACCCCATCTCTGAGCCTCATCCTGGGGACAAGGTGACTGCACTTGCTGTTTGCACTACCTGATAACAGGAAAAAACTGGAAATCTAGTCACTTACTTGGTGTAAAAACTCCTGGGTCTAAATGTCATGACCTTTCAACAAAGGAGATGAAGAGTTGGGAAGCATACATTTGAAATCTAGATTCATCTGGATTATAATGTTGACATATAATAGTCCCCCCTTATCTGAGAGGTCTCACTTGCTGAAGTTTCAGTTACCCATGGTCAACCGTGGTCTGAAGATATTAAGTGGAAAATTCCAAGAATAAACAATTCATACGTTGTAAATTTTGTGCCATTCTGAGCAGCCTGACGAAATCTCACTCTGTCCTGCTCCATCCCACCCCAGACGTGAACTTCGTCCAGCGTCTCCATACTGTACACACTTCCCGCCTGTTAGTCACTTGGTAGCTGTCTCGGTTATCAGACCAACTGTTATGGTATCACAGTGCTTGTGTTCAAATCACCGTTATTTTATTTTACTTACCATGTTTCCCCAAAAATAAGACCTAGCTGGACCCTCAGCTCTAATGCGTCTTTTGGAGCAAAAATTAATATAAGACTTGGTCTTATTTTACTATAATATAAGATCGGATATAATATAATATAATATAATATAATATAATATAATATAATATAATACAAAATACAATACAATACAATACCGGGTCTTACATTAATTTTTGCTTCAAAAGACGCATTAGAGCTGATGGTCTGGCTGGGTCTTATTTTTGGGGAAACACTGTAATAGTGGCCCGAAAGCACAAGCGTAGTGATGCTGGCAATTCAGATGTGCCATCGAGAAACCATAAAGTGCTTCCTTTAAGTGAAAAGGTAAAAGTTCTCAACTTAGTAAGAAAAGAAAAAAATCATACGCTGAGGTTGCTAAGCTCTACAGTAAGAATGAATCTTCTACCCATGAAATTGTGAAGAAGAAAAAAGAAATTCCTGCTAGTTTTGCTATCACACCATAGACTGCAAAAGTTATGGCCACAGTGCGTATGTGGTAAGTGCTTAGTGAAGATGGAAAAGGAATCCTGTCTTCCAAGAGCTCTTACAGAAAATAGAAAATATTGTCAGCATGCAATTATTTTTACTGGAGACTTAAAAATTTTGAAGAAAAGTACCTTAATGTGTCAATATGTCCAGAAAAATAACCTCTCATTGAATATCAATTGTGCAGTTTCTGTATATTGTTTAGGCCCTAACTAGCAATCAGGTTTAATAAAGGATATTTACAATTTTAAGAAGATAGAAAAGGCATTAAATCTGTGGGAGACATGAACAGAAAACATGTTTCAATTGACGGCACGTGTTGCACCATGAGCGTTGAGCCTATAGGAAGATTTCATCAAGGGACCCCCTGAAATGAGCCACACCAAGGCATTTACTGCGAATGAGGGATGATTACACAGAATCAGGAAAAGGAAGGTTCAGAGTGAAAAATAGAAAAACTACTCGAGAATATTATAATAATTATTCTATTTTATTAGTTATTGTGTTAATTTCTTATTATGCCTAATTTGTAAATTAAACTTTATCACAGCTAAGTATGTACGTAGAGGAAAAAACGTAGTATATATAGGGTTTGCTACTATCTGTGGTTTCAGGCATCCATGGGGGTCTTGGAATATATCTCCCCAATCCCCAAATAAGGGGAGACTACTGTATTTCTCTTCTTAAACTCAGGTATGGCCAACCATTCTTTTTGTCCCCTAATATTAATGCTCCTCTTTTTCCATACCAATAGAATTTTTAGCTCGGTACATGGCTACCCAAAACAAAGACTGTCTCTCAGCCACCTTTGCAGCTAAGTATGATTAAATCGGCTCAACAGTATGTAAGCAAAAATGTCAGCTGTGAGCTTCTGAGGAACTTCTAGAAAGACAGTTCGTGCGGGCTTTCACCCTTTCTTTATTGCTTCCTCCAACCTACTGCCTGGAATTTGAGTCTAGCCTCCATCTGGGACCACAAAGGCAGTGGCACAATCTGGGGATGAGAAAGTAAAGCTGAAAGAAAATTGAATCCTGAAGATTTGGAGTGAGACACATATCAGCCCAACACTATCTATACTTGAACTTGTGCAGAATTGGGAGAAAATTTCTATTTTGTTTATGGTGATGTTATTTGCAGATTTTGTTTTGCATGCAGCCAAACCTAACTGTAATTGATATACCAATATTAAAATTAACTAGTCAATGGCCAAAAAAAAAAAAAAGGATAACGTAAAAGGTAATGACTTGATATTTATAAGAATATAATAAAATCACAGACATAAAATTGTAAGCCAAATTATCACCTATTAGACCAAACTTATAACAATGTATTCTTAAAAGTATACTCAGTGGCTTCTTTCGCCAGTTGGATTGTGTCAGGCCCTGTGTGAAATGCTGAGGATGCCGTAATGAATAAGCCACAGTCCCTGCCCTCGTGAATCTCACATCTGGGGAAACTGTAAAACAGCTATGATAGCAGGAATAAGCAGAGGGTCCTATGGGCAGACACCTTCCTCCTGCAGCCTGAGGTAAGGGTCCGCTGAATGCCTTCTCAGAGATGAGGCTCGCACTGGGACCCAAAGAACTAATAGGAGTTTGACAAACAAAGAAGAGGAAAGAAGAGGACAGAAGCAGCATGCCAGGCAGTTTGACCTGCCGGTACAGGAACCTGGAGCAGAGGGAGCGTAGCACTTTGGGAGGACTGCAAGAAAGGCTTGCTTATGCAGAATGACACTGGAACAGGACACAACAGTGCTCGATTACATGGCGTGATAGAGGCCTACAGGGATGTGGAATGAGGCTTAAAGAGAGTCCTGTTTTGAAGAGGGTGAGAGGAAGTCACCAACACACTTGTAGAAAAGGACTGAACAACTTCCCCTTGGGCTTGGTTGGGGTTGCAGAATATGAGCCAATCAACGTGCAATGGTACCCGTGCAAACAACTGTGTGACACACGCTGAAGAACGGAGTGACTGCTGGGAGGAGAGGCCTAGGAAATGGGGTCTCCATGAGGTTGAAGAGTAGGAGTAATGGGGGACGAATGGGTGTAGGCTACACATGCATGCACTTCAGAAGTGGGGCAGTGCTAGGCCATGTCCCTACTGAACATGGGAGAGCAAGACCCAGTTGGACTGACAGCTCCAGAGTGGTGGCAGAGGGGCAGAGCAGAGAGTTTTGCTTGAGAAGGGCTGAGGCATGCAGATACCAGCCCAGGTCCGGGGGTGTGTATGTTGAGGGAGAATGAGGAGCATTCTCTGAAAAGGGCTAAGGAGGATATCCTGCCATGCAGGGAGAAACCGGGGATGGGTCAAAACTCGAAGAGCTACACAGAGACATCATCAGGAGCAAGGCATTAGGCAGATCACACAAAACAGGTCTCCAGTCAGGGTTCCCACTCTGGGCTTCCGGGTTAGTTGGTTATTAAAATATTTTTTGTGGTAAAATACACA
Source organism: Rhinolophus sinicus (assembly GCF_036562045.2). Classification (NCBI taxonomy): domain Eukaryota; kingdom Metazoa; phylum Chordata; class Mammalia; order Chiroptera; family Rhinolophidae; genus Rhinolophus; species Rhinolophus sinicus. The sequence continues at coordinate 17,710,173 of NC_133763.1, forward strand.
TATTATAAAATGTACCATGTTAACCATTTTTAAGTGTACAGTTCAGTGACCTTAATTAAACTCACATTGCTGTCTAACTATCACCACTGTTCATCTCCAGAATTTTCCATCATTTCAAACTAAAACTCTGTACCCATTAAACAGAACTCCCATTCCCTGTCCCCAAACCCCCGTAACCTCTCTTCTACTTTCTGCCTCTATGAATTTGACTACTCTACGTACCTCACATAAGTGGGATCACTCACTATTTGTCCTTTTGTGACTGGCTTACTTCACTTAGCATAATGTCTTCAAGGTTCATCCAGGTTGTAGCATGTGTCAGAATTTTCTTCCTTTTTAAGGCTGTATTATATTCCATTGTACATATATATCACTTTTTGTTTATCCATTCATCCATGGACATTTGGGTTGTTTCCACCTTTTGGAAGACACTTTTTTTTTTTTTAACCGCCTGTGGTAGAGGCTTATTTAGAGTAAAACAATTTGGGAGAGAAGTTGACAGGGAAAGGGAGAAACCCAGAGCAGGATAGGAATGTAGTCCACTCTCTCCTGTAACAAATGTGGAAATCAAAGTCTGTAGGTCTAAATGACTCAGTCACAACAAACTCAAGTCTGACCTTCAGACTGGTTTTTCTTCTGGTACCACCAAGCTGGTCTGTTTACCACCAAGCTAGTCTGAATTTCAGCTGGATTCCATGACAGCCCGGGAATATGGGTAGGGCCAGCCCAACAGATCCTGGAAGCCTAAGAGCAGAAGCTGGAATCCCATGGCATGACGCCATGCCATACCAGCGTCTTCTGGGAGTGGGGAGACTTCCCAGGCAAAATCATCAAAGCATTTTTGGGTCCCACCTCACTGGGTCCTTTCTTTCTTTCTTTCTTCTTCCTTCCTTCCTTCCTTCCTTCCTTCCTTCCTTCCTTCCTTCCTTCCTTCCTTCCTTTCTTTCTTTCTTTCTACCTTTGCCGTTCACATTCTCTTCTCGTAGGCATCCATCTTGCTTCCTTTCTTGGTCTCAGCAGGATAAGAACAATCTCTGCTGAGCAGGAAGATTATTTAGGTGTTTGTTAGCATCAAGTGCCATCTACACTCTTCCAGGGAGTTTTATATTTTAAGGAGCAACTTTAGAAAATTAAAAACTTTAGCATCCAAAAGAATGAGATTGTAACGGTAGAATGGCAGAGCGTGAGGGCAATGTATTCAGGCAGGAGTCACCTCCTCTGACTGCAGGCGGGGCTTTTTAGAAGGCTGCAAAGAGAAGCAGCTGGGGCATTGCCCACCCAGCTGTCCTTCCTTTGCAAAGAATGTGGGCTCACTCACAAATATATCAGGGCTTGGTTTTTTGTTTTTATTTTTATTTTTCTCTCTCAGAACTTGATTTTAGCTTCCTTGACAGAAAATGCATTTATATTTCTTTTACCGTGCACAGTATGCACTGTAGCTTTCTCCACATAATGACTTCTCAGTTAAACCTGCGTGGGTGATTAACTGTTGGCCAAATATTTCAAAGTTGGGTGAAGGAATCAAGGATAATAGAAGTGCTTTCATTGTGACTTTGCTACTTTATCCTTCAGATTTATCACGGGTCAATAATAATAAATAATATTGTCACTGAAGAATATCTTCCTCTTTTAACCATTGACATTGGGCACTGAACAAGATATACTTCATTAGATATTTGTCTTGTTTTTTCTATATTCGTTTTTATTACTCTCATCGCTCATACGAGGTCTGACAATTAAGTTCACGAACTTGTTGCAATGATGTTGCTAAGCTTTTTTGATATCAGAGGGATTATTCATTATGAATTTGTACCAACTGGACAAACAGTTAACCAAGTTTATAATTTGGAAGTGCTGAAAAGACTGTGTGAAAAACTTAGACCAAATGACCTGAACTTTCCACCAACAATTCATGGCTCTTGCATCATGACAATGCACCAGCTCACAGGGCACTGTCTGTGAGGGAGTTTTTAGCCAATAAACAAACAACTGTATTGGAACACCCTCCCTACTCACCTGATCTGGCCCCCAATGACTTCTTTCTTTACCCGAAGATACAGGAAGTATCGAAAGGAAGACATTTTGATGATATTCAGGACATCAAGGATAATACAACAGCTCTGATGGCCATTCCAGAAAGAGTTCCAAAATTGCTTTGAAGGGTGGACTAGGCACTGGTATCAGTGCATAGCTTCCCAAGGGGAGTACCTCAAAGGTGACCATAGTGATATTCAGCAATGAGGTATGTAGCACTTTTTCTAGGATGAGTTCGCGAACTTAATTGTCCGACCTCGTACACACCAATATCACTTTGCTTTATAATGATACACAGAGCACAATAAAATCTAGAGTGTACCAGAATCTTCCTTAAAGTTACTACAATGCTTGTTTTTTATATAGAGTGCCCCAGTTATCTCTAATATCAGCTATTACCCATGAACAAGTACAAGTGTATATGAATGCCCCTTAGGAAATCAGAGTTTATGAAAAAGTAATTTATTTCATATATATAAATATATATATGAAATATATATATTTATATATATCATATATATATAAAATATTATATACATATAATTCATGTATATATGAAATAAATACACATGTCTTGTATTCATCTTTTGTTATCGGTATATATTGAGTATTACAATTTCAATAGTTTTTTTCTTTCCTTTCTTAAAATGTGTATACATTTTTTTGACAATCCCAGTATATGAGGATGGACAATTAGGTTCATGAACTTTCCGCCGTGTAAGTTTGTGTGTGTGTGTGTATAAATTATATATATATATATATATATATATATATATATATATATATACATAATTATGATTTCCATGAAAACCAAATGTCTCCAAGAACAAAGCAGAATGTGTACAACAGTCCTGGTAACTACTACTTGTCCACTGTTTTAGGGTTGGCAGTATCCGTTATCCTCATTTGCTGCTCACATCAGCACTGTGAGGTGGTCGAGGAGGCAAATTGGTGCCCAATTTATAAATGTGGAAACTAAGTCTGACATAACTTGCAGAAGGTATAAAACTAGCTGGCTTAGACCTGAGTCTTTTCACTCCAAACCCCACCATCTTTCCATTATATTATGTGCTAGTCGTCAGTATCTGCATATCTCTATTGGACTGGCAGTTTATTTTCAAAGCCCAATTGACTTGACATCTCTGCTAAAAGCAACAAGTGTAACAAATGGCAATCTTAGATCTCATCTTAAATATGTGTTTCTCTCAAGTGATCACCTACTCAGATTTGACATGCTGAAAAAGGCTGAAATATATTTCATTGTGGATATACTCTTAAAATTAGCTGTTTTAAAAAATGTTTCATTATAAACATTTAAAAAAATTCTTTACCACTCCATAAAGTTTAGAAATAAGATTTTTAAAAAGGTTTAAAAACTGAAAACTACAGTTCACTAAAGTGTAAGTGAGCTTGTAGTGTCTAAAATCAGGGTCTAAAATGTTTTCTAAACTCAAAATGATCCAAGCCTACATACACAAGAGAAGCTATTTCTCTAGCATTTATTTTTCCCTTACGATTTGTTTATAATAATCATTTGGTGTATCCTGTAAACAGATATGATACATATGGGAGAATACTTTTCTATAGAAATAGTAAGTAATTATAATGCTTTAAATATTTTCTGCTTTATTTTAAATACATTACTTGCTTTTACTTTTATATAATTCCATTTTTTTGCTTATTTTACTAAAAAAACAAACTTTCCCTCCCTTCTTTTTAAAATTTTTTATTTCTTACTAAATTCCAATCCCTTCCACCAAAGTGTAACAAAGTCAACAGACTAGTTATACGGTAATGAGAAAACCAACAAGGATCTCCTTCAGAGTAAGGCTGAAGGGAAACAATTTGTAGTAGTTAAGATTTATTCCCCTATCCTCCCCTCTAAATATTACATCTCTCAACAAAGAATTCTTGTTTAACTTTATTGGAAAACGTGTAGCAGGGCGGTGTTTAGAAATAGTACAGATCTAAATGTACATATGTTAGTATTGCTAGCTGTGAGTGAGCAGAAGGAAAAGGAGAATTTCAATTTGTTACCCTGACATCTCATGTAAACAAAAGAAAATTATTAAGAGTATCAGGATTTTTTAAAGTCAGTATCAGAGCAATTTCTTAACATATTGATAATTGCTATCCTAAAAGTTAATAATAAACAAGGAACCAGAACTCTGAGCTTAATACTCTTTCCTTCCACTTCTTCCCTCAGTCATTATTGGAGCAATAGTTTCAGCTCAGTTTTCAAGTTTCAGAGTCTGAGTTTAAAATGAACACTTCTGCCCATCTGCATCGAACAGCCAGCCACTGTTCCAGAATTTCATTTCACAAACCACGCACACTATTTCTGCTAAAAAACCATGTATAGTAATCCTGACAAAAACATCATCGGTTTAAGTAAAATTCATTATATCATGTTTTTTATAAATGTTCTTATAGAGAAGCTTGTAACTAAGAGAGGAGGAACTAAACATTGAAAAATACAGCAATATAAAAGGAATCTATTAGTAGACACCTAAGGCTACTCCCTATTTTTGGTTTCCTCTGCCCACCACTGTGTTCTAAAGGGTTTCTGGGCTCCGACCAGTATTGCCAGGACCAGCCTGGGAACTGGGAACAATGGCGAGAAAGATGCAGCCCCTGCTGCGAAGGCGTGGGATGTAACACTCAGGCAGGATGACCGGCTATGGTGCACTGTGGAGGTAGGGATGCAATGGCGTCCCTAATCCTCACTTTGGGTAAATAGGAGCGGGAAGGCAGACAGCCACCTCTGAGGAAAGGCGGAGACGGGAGTGTTGCAGAAGCTAGAGAGGACTGGGCACGCTTAGAGAATGAAAGCATTTCAGGTAGGGTGGAAGTCAGGGAGGGGTAGGAGGAGTGCCGGGTGGTAAAAGATCCAGCTGGAGAGGTAAACGAAAACAGGATCAGGAGGACCTGATAAAACAAATTTAAGGAGAGAGGACTTTATCCTGAGTGCACCAGAGATCCCCCAGAAGATTTAAACGGGAGTAACCCAATAGGATTTACTTTAAAATAATCTGGTTGCAAGGTCGAGGTGGGGGAGGAGCAAAGCCCGAGGCCGAGGGACGAGTGAGCAGGTACCTGCGGTAATCCAGGTGGAAGACGCTGGTGGCCTGCACTGGGGTAGTGAGAGCGTGGCGGGAGCGACAACCAGACGACAAGATGTACGGAAGTAAAACGGATCCTGGCTTAATGACTGGAGAATGGGGTGGGGTGAAGGGCTGGTGACCGAGTTGCGGTGATGCAATTGCTAAGGTGAGAAACACGGCAAGTTTGGAGGGAAGATGTGGAGCTGCGTTTCGTACACATCGATTGTGGCACCCGAGTGAAACATGCCGGGCGCTGAGGACAGGACGTCCTGGAAGCAGGATGACGCTCTGCGAGTTGGATGAGACCGTCAGGGGTGCGCAGAGCAGGTGGCCCAGGGACACCCCCCCCCCCCCCCCGCGGGCTGGGACAAGGCTTGTGCGCCACTTTTCCTCAAACACACACGGAATCGCACAACGCGCTGAGAGACAGGTAGGGAGTTAACTGCTCCAGTTCCGCAGGTGGGAAAAGGAGACGCTGGGGTAGGGGCTTGTTCACGACGACCGAGGGGTGAATGTTGACCTCGTCTCCCAGCCAGGACTCCCAGTCCCCCCTACACATTAACTCGGTGTAACCGACTGCTGCCATATTCTTTCTCAAATATTTGGTAGAGTAGATCACAGAAATGGATTTTTCTGTTTAAATGCCTTTTGTTCCTCTTTTTTCCCAACCCCATGAAAAAATTTTAAGTGATCAACTTCCGATTTTAATAAATATCACCAGAAATTAAAAATATGGAACCACTTTCCTTTTTAAAAAAGGACAGAGGAATAGCTTAGAATATGTCTCTACCAGTAAGTACACAACTTCTGCAAGTTCTCTGTGCCGCACAAACCAACCTTGACAGAGTCTGGCTTTACATTTATTAACTCGGCAAGTCCATCCCCGGTTTTCCGATCTCGAGGACGTGCCTACCCGCCCCCCCCCCGCCCCGCCCTCTCCCCTCCTCCCCCCTCCGGCCGCACCACCTGCTCCCGGCGCCTCCCCCCTCCTCCCGGCGCCTGCCCGCGCCGGTTCTCACGCGCGGCCCACGCCCCTCCCGCTCCTTTCACTTCCGCGGAGCTCCGGAGCCGCAGCCGGCCCGCTCCGCGCCCAGCTCCCCAGCCCCTCCAGCACTCCCGCTTTTCCCCTCCCGCCTCCCGGCGCCGCGCCCCCAACGAAGTTCTCCCTCCCGCGCCGCCCCCTGCGAGGACTTCGGAGGCGGTCCCGAGCCGGCCGGCGCTGATTGGCTGCCTCCTCAGCAACCCGCCCCTGTGCACGCGCAGAAGGTGGGGCGGGCCCGGGCCGGGCGCGCGCGGCGCGACCCCGCGGACGGAGCGTCCGTGACCCGCGTGCCGCCCCGGCGTCCGGGCCTGGGCGTCCGCGAGGTGGGGGTGGCTGGCGGCGGGGCGCACCGGCCTCGGGGGTCACGTGGCGCCGAATGACCCCTCTCGCGCGGGTGGCGCTCCCCACCGCGGCCAGCCGGGCATCGTGCGGGCGCTGGGAGCTGCCCGAGGGGGTCGTCGTTGTCGCCTGCCCGGTAGCCCGGATGTCGCTGCCCCCCGCGGCGGGGCCGCGGACGCGCTTCTCAACCCCGGGAGGAGGCTCGTCTTAAAGGGACAGAGCCGAGTTCGAGCCGGAGGGGGCGGTGCGTTCTGCCCTTGTGCGCGACCCCTGCCCCAAGGGCACGTCGCGGCGTCCGCCGCCCCGAGCCCTTTCCTCCGGGTGGGGTGCAATTGGAGCGCGGTGCGCCGGGCCCCGGGATGGCCTCAGATGGCTGCCCGGAGGCCAGGTTTTCCTCCAGCCGAGCGGTGGCCGGTGGCGCCGCGCGGGGCCGAGAGGCGCCGGCCTGTGATTGGCCGAAGCTCGGTGAATGCAGGACATTGTCTGGTCGCGGCCGTCTCTGTCCCTGCCAGCCGCCCTTCCACACATCAAAATGGGTGCGGAGCGAGGGCCCTGGACAGCTCGGTCCCCACCCACCCGGGTGTCCCCTCGATGGTAGGAACACCGTGGTGGGAAAATGTAACTTTTAGGCGGTCATAGATTCTGAGAATGGCATAAAGGTGCCGTTTGCAAAACCCAAACTCATTCTCAACAAGGAAATAAAATCACTGTGCTTGACATAAAGGCTTCAAGATTAAAGCTATTAAGTTAATTGAAAAGGGCCAACTCTTATAAAAACCGGCTTAGTTTTGTCTTCAAGATTCCCTTAATTAGGATCTAAGATGATTCATCTGAATATCCTTTTAGAATTTTAAGCATATGTGTGTGTGTGTGTGTGTGTATGAACATATATCCATATACATGAAATAACCCTGTTCTAGACAGTACTGTATTTCTGGGTCTTAGTTTCCACACGTGTAAAAAGACGACATTGGACCTGGTAGCTTTCCAAGTTTGCTTCCTTTGTTAAAATAACTTTGATTCAGATTCTAGACTTAAAATCCTGATGTATCCTATGTATTGGATCATATCTCAAGGCCTTGTAATAGATGAGACCTTTTAAAGAGCCCTTGAGGACAGTATAGTCCTGGGGTTGTCTTTGAAAATATGTGGGAGTTATTTAAGCGGAGTTGTGATCTTTTAGTGTAATTCTGGAGTAAAGGAAAAGGAGAGCAGCAGAAAAATGTATGGAGATCAATCAGTTATTAGTCAACGTGAAGAGCAGGGTTTTCTTTCATCTTAAAGAAGTCTTCCAGGTGATGGAATATTATAATAAAGAAGAACCATCTTTCCTATTTTGTTCCCAATATCAAAGGAGTAAAAAAATGGCACAATCGAGAAGACACACATGAAATAAGCAGTACACAAATGGAAAATGGTGGGAGAGTTTTGAATAAAATTAAGTTGGTATTTGCTTTTTAAAACACTGGATGGGAAAAAAATACTGTAGAGTTAAAAGCAGACTTGTGTTAATATGGCTATTTTGTAGCTTCAGTTTCATGCCCTCTTCAACTTAAAAAAAATATCAGTGATTTCACTTAATTGAGCAGTCAGCAACAATTAGAGACTTGGAAATGACAAACAAATGAAGGAAGGAAAGCATGCAGAAAAGAAGGTAAATTTAATGGACATGATTCATTGCAGGAGACATGACCTCATTCCTTATTAGAGGGATTTCCACTAAACCAGATTTTAAATACATTTAGTTTACAGACTTTCCTCAAAATGATGCTAATTTGCTACGTCCTTTTTTGTGTGTGGTATAAAATGAAGGGATGCAAGGGAAACTTGAAACCATTGTTGCAGCATCCTCAGATGACAATTGTTCCAGGTTCCTCATCCTCACCCATCATAATAAAGGACTAAAAAGCAGAAATCATCAGCATAACGATTCTAGCTTTCCCTGTAAGTGAAACATGAATAGTTGTGTGGATGTCTGTGAGTGAAGCAAATTTAGTTTAGATGATATAAATTTCTAGCACTTAAATTGTTGATTTTTATAATTAAAGTGATTTACGTAAAAGGGATTGAATAAATGATTAAAATTTAGAGATTAAACTAAAATTCATGTGTTTTTGATAAACTCAAGCAGCAAGTAATATGATATAGTCTATAAGGTATGTAATGTCTTACCAAATAGGTTTGAGACTTTTCCAGCAAGTCTTTTCCTTAGGAATTTTGCTTGGTATTTGATATGTAACTATAGATTACTCGATATAGAGTGATAATATTTATGGAACACATGATATATGCCAAATACCATTCTGAGTATCTTTGATCCTCACAAAAATCCTAGGAAGCCGATACAATTATTATCTCCATGTTAGAGATGCAGAAACCGAAACTCTAGAGGTTAGGTAGCTTGCCTAAGGTCAGATGATTATGATTGGTGGGTGTAAAGCTGGGAATCCGGCCTAAAATCCTGTCTGACACCGCTCAAAGCCATGCGTCTATGCGTATGTGCTCTCAGTCACTCACTAACCAGTCTTATTTCTATGGATATGATTATTAATCAATTTTTGATCATATCTTTTTGATAGTTATGCATTCAAAGTTTTTGCATTAACTTTTATTCATTTATATTTCAGGTGACAATGTGGATATAAGATTGCCATCTGTACTTTATTTTGCTACAGAAAGTCACGCAGCCCTATCGTTTTTTTGAGAAACACCCCTCAAATTTGCATCTTCTGTTCTTTTTTCTTTTTATAAAGGTTTTTTATTGGGGAAAGGGAACAGAACTTTATTGGGGAACAGTGTGTACTTCCAGGCCTTTTCTCCAAGTCAAGTTGTTGTCCTTTCCTTTCAATCTTAGCTGTGGAGGGTGCCGTTCAGCTTCAAGTTGTCCTTTCAGTCCTGGTTGTGGAGGGCGCAGCTCAGCTCCAGGTCCAGTCGCCACTGCTAGTTGCAAGGGCACTGCCCACCATCCCTTGCGGGAGTCCAATCAGCAACCTTGTGGTTGAGAGCCCGCGTTCCAACCAACTGAGCCATCTGGGAGCTCAGCGGCCCCTCAGCTCAAGGTGCCATGTTCAATCTTAGTTGCAGGGGGCACTGCCCACCATCCCTTGCGGGACTCGAGGAATTGAACTGGCAACCTTGTGGTTCAGAGCCCACTGGCCCATGTGGGAATCGAACTGGCAGCCTTTGGAGTTAGGAGCATGGAGCTCCAACCACCTGAGCCACCGGGCCGGCCTCTTCTGTTCTCTTTTAAACAAACATGTACATGGACAGTAGCCCAGGCTAAGTTGTCTCCTCTGCTTTTCTGTCTTTTTCTCTTTCCCTCTTTCTTTTTTCAGATGTATTGCTTCATAGGACCCCAATAAAACCCACTGGCCGTGTTTACTGCATCTCATTGCTGTCAGTCTCAGAAGAGGTGCTGGTGTCCTTAGTCACTCAATTGTTTGCTGAACGCTTACAAGTCACCCAGTCCTTCAGAAGATGCAGAAGAAAGGACGAACCAAGAATACAAGACAGGAACTTTTGGGGTTCAGTAGCATACAGCTGAGACAAAGGGCTGTGCTTTTAAGATTTTTTTTCTCCCTTTCTTCACTCTACCTCTGGCTGAGAAGTGGCACGTCCTTAATGACAAGAGTGGAGGGTTGCTGCCCCTCCATTTTACCTCGGTCTCTTTAGGCCAGTTTTACAGTTAGTGGCCATGACAGTGAGCATCTCTCACTCCACCAAAGATGGGGTAAAGAGGGGAGTCGATCTCAAATCAGTCCCTGTCGTTGCCAGTATAAGGAGCCTTAAGAAATTAGAAATAAAATGATTCTGAAGGGGATCATTTGCGACTCATTAATCCATGTGCTTTCTGATGCTCATTAACGCTGAAAGTTGAGTTGGCTAAGTCTGTTTAACTTTTGTGATTAAGGATCAGTGTTAGAATTCGGTGTTCTGGAGTCCCAGAGGCACACCAGGATAGTATTCAGCCGTCCGCCCACTCCCACCCGCATGGCTGCTAGCACCTAGCGTTCTTCGTCCTTGACCAACGAGTGGTTCACCTCCCGTGAAGCGCTGGCAGGAAAGCCACAGAACTGCATGGAGGATGGGACAACATCTGGCAAGCCCAACCCACAGAGTTACACTGCCATCAGTGGGTGACAGGCAAGGCCACAGTCAGTATCTTAACATCCAAGGTGCCCAGAGTCGCAGGCCCGACTGCAGAGAACCACCTGGTCTCTTATTAGCTAGTAGTTGTCTTTTCATTTTATTTTCACAAAGTTCCACAATTAAGCAATTATCATCTAATATTTCTTACATCCAAATATTAAAGCATCTGATAAGTGTAAAAATATTTTAAATCTCATAACAAGCACCTACCCTTATTGCTGATTTATCTTTGTATAGTACTTCTCAGCACTCAGCAGGTGGCCCCCTCTCCTCCTGGGCGCCAGCACAGATTCTGGTAATGCTGTTTTCTCTCTTCAACCCCTCAGCCTTGGGGTGCAGATGGCTTCCCACAGTTGCTGATGCCTGGATGCCTCACCTTCTTGATTCTTTTCCGCCTGCCCACACTTCTGAAAAGTCTTGCCAAAAGCCCTAATGAACGTACCTTGCCTTTCCTCTGATCGTGCCTGCCTCCACACCCATCAACTTCCCCTACCCACACCTCCAGTTCAACCTGTGGCCTCTCCCGCCTGCACCCTTGTTCTTTCATACAGAAATTCCCCCGCCTCCCCCCACATACTTTGACCCTTGAGTATGCTGTTCTTTCTGTCAAGAATATTCTATGAGGACTTCCTTGAGTTGCTTCCACCTGGGCTGTGTCCTGACCACATTGTATTTGAATTGCTACCGTGCCTTTCCCAAACTGGAAGTCCCTTGAGGTCAAAGATCATGCCTCCGCGTGTACATCACGGTGCTGAACGCAGCGCCCCCACACGGAAGAATACATGAACTGATAGCTAACTAGTAATTGGAAGTGTTTTGTTGCCTCTGTTGATTCTTTTTCTAGATCAGCTTTCTAGTTTTTCAGAATCTAATCAACTCAAAATTGCAGCTTCATTTATTCCAATCTTGTCAGTAGATAAAATTATATCCTTTAATTAGTATTTACATGATAGCATGCTTTTAGCATACTGTGTACAACAGATATGCTCTCAAAAGTTGAGTAAATTAATATTTCTGATTCAAGTGTTTGAAATTTAAAAGGTAATTTGATTTCTTTATTAGTGGCAAAGCTGTGTGTGTGAGTGTGTGTAGCAAATAATCATTCTCTGGGTTATTTTGAAAATACTTCTTTCCTTACATCAGATTTGTCTTAAGAAACGTAATTCTATGTTGTACTCTACTACAGCATAAGTAGGTTTAACTGAGAAGTATGATTTTACTGTCCTTTGCCTGTAAATATAAACACAACAATGTAACAGTCGTATTTTTTCTTAAAGGCAACTCCGCTGCCTGTGTTTTCCGCGGCTAGAGAAGGGGGGGCACAGGCTTCTCTGTGCCTCCCTGGTGTTTCTCGAGCTCTAGCAGAGACGTTTTCTGTAATTGGTTTTCCACATTTGCCAAGAGTCTGTTTCCTCTTAACATTCAACATGTTTAACAGAAGTCTTGTAATAGTTCCAAAAATAATAAAACCAGTCCGAAGCATAAAAATGATACATACACAACACATTGGTTTTTTTTGTCGTGGCTTTGGTTTTGTTAAGTTCTTTTTAATAATTTTCAGTGTCAAATCACGTAGTAGAAATTAAAAGCTTTTCCTCACGGTAATAAAACCCACTGAAGAAACGCAGTCAGTGACTCGCGCAGAGGGTGCGGGTTGGCTGCACAGAGGCCAGGCCCGGCGCGGCGGCGTCTCCCCGTCCAGCACCGCCTGCCCCCTAGTGATGTACGTGCCAGGTCTGGGTAACATTCCTGCTGGATTCTCAGAAGGACAAGAGCTTATTCGAGGTACCTGCTTCTGATACAGTATTGGTAAGGATCTTAATTTGATGAACTCTGCTTCTCACATTGTCACACATGACTATGGAAAAGCGCCCTCGCGTGTATTTTGTCCCACCCACCGTCACTCCTAAGAGCGTGCTTCAAGTTCCCAACAATCCGTTTCTCTGCTTTAATAATTCGCTATTTGACAAGTGAAAACATTTAGGCTTCCTTTTAAATTATTAATTTAAACATTCTTAATATTATTACTATTACAAGTATTAGGATTAAAGCCCCTTTAAGTGTTTGGGGTATTTAGACTTAGGAAGGGTTTTAAAATCCCAGAGAGAAATCAGAGGCACTGACAGGCAGGTAGTCATGGAGCTGATAACAAAGTCTGTATGAGTTCGTGAAACGTATTTTACCCTTTTCTTCATCAGTAAATCGGAATCCAAAAGATAACGCCTTGGCAAAAAAATAAAATAAAGCCCTGGCGAAGGGATGTTGTTCCCCGTGTCACCTTTAGGGTGAGCACCCCAGACCTGGCAGGACTCTCCCCCGATTCTCACCCCGGTTTGGGAAACCCGTTTCAGGCTTTGCCCAGTCCAGCCCTTGCTACCTTCTAAAGGCACCCACTGTTTTGCACAGGACCTGGATAGGCCGTGAACTGAGAGCCTTGCTGCTCCAAGGGTGTGTGAGGTCAGCAGCATCCGCAGGACCCAGGACCACGGTGGAAATGCAGAGACTCAGCTGCCCCTGGGCCTTCGGAATCTGAATCTGCACGTTAACCAGGCCCACAGGGGCCCATGGGCATGCCTAGAGCACACCCAGAGGTGGGCCCCCCTGTACTGGTATACGTGTATATCATTTTAGCATGTGTTTCCAGGGAGTGAAATGATGTGGTGGTGGTGGGGGGATAAAAAAGGAATGCTTACCTCACAGAGCTCAATCAGTACGTGTAGTGCAAATCATATTATCATCACCTTCAAGGCAAAAAACAAAACGGTGGTGGGTGAGATTGTCATTCATTGGTGAAGTATCACATTTACAATATTCATTTCTTAGGGCTGCTGTTACAAAGTACCCCAGACTGGGTGACGTACACAACACAAATTCATTCTCCTGTTCTGGCTGATAGAAGTCCAAAATCGAGGTATAGGCAGGGCCACGTTCCCTCTGAGACTCCGGGAGAATCCTTCCTTGCCTCTGTCTGGCTTCTGGAGCTCCTGGCAGTCTCTGGCCTACAGCTGTGGCACTTCAGTCTCTGCCTTAACTGGCCCATGACACTCTCCCTGGGTGCCTGCCTCTTCATATGGTGTTTTCTTCTAGTGGGGGAAACAGGTCATACTAGATTAAGCCCCTTCTCCCCCAACTCCAGTATGACCTCACTTTCAACGATGTTTTTTTCCAAATAAGGTCCCATTCTGCTAGAGCTGAAGATCCCAGAGGAGGGAGATATGACAGAGGTCCAGGTCAGGGGCAGAGGGCATGGCAGTGGGAAGCTCTCACAGGGTGTCTTTCCAGCCAGACTCCAGACCACCCCCAACTTCCATTTCTACTCCGTGGCCCTGGAACCTGTTTGTATTTGTAACAAGCCCCATGTGCTTCTGATGCAGACATAGCCTCACCTGCAACCCACCACCATGGGAATTCCTGGGGGAGTCCCCAGTGCACCCAGCCTATGCCCACACCCCACCTGAAGCTGACCTCAGCTGTGCTTGTAGACAATAGGGGGAGTGGGAGAAGCTGGTCATGGAGAAAGCAATTAGGAGTTTGTTGTTAGAGTACAGTGACAGGTGACAAGGGCCCTTAACACGGTCATGATGGAGACTTTTCTTTGTGAAGTCTATACACTAACCTCAAACTAGAGGTGGTTCAATCCCTCAGCAAATATTAAGCACCAAGTACGAGCAAGGTCAGGCAATTAAGTTTGTGAACTCATCCTAGAAAAAGTGCTACATACCCCATTGTTGAATATCACTATGGTCACCTTCGAAGTACTCCCTTTAGGAAGCTATGCACCGATGCCAGCACCTAGTCCACCCTTCAAAGCAATTTTGGAACTCTTTTTCTGGAATGGCCATCAGAACTGTCATTGTATTACCCTTGATGTCCTGAATGTCGTCCAAATGTCTTCCTTTCAATATTTCCTTTATCTTCGGGTAAAGGAAGAAGTCATTGGGGGACCAGATCAGGTGAGTAGGGAGGGTGTTCCAATACAGTTATTTGTTTACTGACTAAAAACTCCCTCACAGACAGTGCCCTGTGAGCTGGTGCATTGTCGTGATGCAAGAGCCATGAATTGTTGGTGAAAAGTTCAGGTCGTCTAACTTTTTCATGCAGTCTTTTCAGCACTTTCAAATAGTAAACTTGGTTAACTGTTTGTCCAGTTGGTACAAATTCATAATGAATAATCTGTCTGACATCAAAAAAGGTTAGCAACATCGTTGCAACAAGTTCGTGAACTTAATTGTCAGACCTCATATGTGCAAGATAATGTACTCAGTGCTCTAGGATTTGGAAGTTTTGCTATTAGTAAAAAAAAAGGAAATGAAATAATTTTAGGAAATTAATATGATGGCAATTTAAATTTTTTTATTTTGCCAATTATGGACATTTTAAAATATTGCCGTTATAAAAGCAAGGACTGAAATTACTTTATTTTAAATTTGTATTTATTTATTTTTGAATAGATAATACCAAAAGGTACGAAGGATAACAGTGAAAAGTAAATGTCCCTCCCACATAGGAAACCACTATTACTTGAGAAAAGCCATTTTAACACCAAAGAAGTGGGAAGGACATAATCCTAGAGAGAAAGAGCTTTTTCCAATAAAGGAACAGTTGAAAAACAGTATGTGCATATATTTTTCCTTCCTTTATCATCCACTTGTTTTTATAAGTATTGTTTACACTCCTTTTATGAATGAGGTATTGCTGGTGCAGGAGATACATCAGAGAACAAAACAGTGAAAATGCCATTCCCTGGCCTCTTGGACTTTACAGTCTTCTGGGAAGTAAATCTGAAACTAGAACACAGAAGTCCAGGTCAATGAATTGGGGAAAACCAACAAAAGATAAAGGAAGAGCGTGCCTCAGTGGGCCGAGAGTTCCCTGTGTGTGCTCCAGGAATACGGAATACAAAACTGGGTGTGAGTTTAGAAATAGCCCACCTGTCTTGCTTAGGACTGGTCAGGGTCTAGGCCAGCGGGATTAGTAGGACATGTGTGGGTCTGAAAGGGACTGGAGTAGGAGCGTCTGACGACAGAATTTAGTCCAGGTGTGATTAAAAATGCAAGAGATACATGATGGTGGTGGGAGATATTAAGGGGCAGAGAGGAGAGTGATTTTTAAGTTTTTGATGGGGTTTCTTTTTCTGTTCATGCAAAAAACCCAGCTACATCTCTCTGCCATTTGCATGTTTCCTCTTCATTCTCCAAGTATCTGGGCTGCCTCTGAACCCGTCACATTGAGCTGTGATAAATTACTGGGGCTCTGCCATGTCCTTCCAACCAGGAGATCTCGTTGGAAGCATGAACCCCAATCTTTACACATTTTTTGTATTAATAGACTTTTTTAAAAAGCAGTTTTAGGTTCATAGAAAAGTTTACATTTACCCCCTCACCCATCCCCATTTCCCATATTATTAACATCTTGCTTTAATGTGATTTGTTACAATTGATGAATGCATATTGATACATTAGTAATTAAATTCCATAGATTACATTGGGGTTTGCTCTTTGGGTTGTATATTCTTTGGGTTTTGATAAATGAATAATAACGTGTCCACCATGGTGGGAGCATACAGGGTAGTTTCAATGCCCTAAAAATCCCCTGTGCTCTGCCTATTCATCCATCCCTTCCACCCCCTTGAAGCCCTGGCAACCACAGGTCTATTTACTGTCTCCATAGTTTTTGCCTTTTCCAGAATGTCATATATTAGGTTGGTGCAAATGTAATTGTGGTTTCGGACCATGAATTCTAAATGATTATAACTAATCTCAAGCAAATCTTCATTAATCAAAATAGGAACCATTACAATCAACACATTTTGCCAATGAGAAATAGTGTTTATTCCTGTAGCATAAAAATCCAGGCTTAGTTGATTTGACAAACTCTTGGAAAGCATTTTCTGTATCCTGCGGGTTGTGGAAGTGTTTTCCCTGCAAAAATTGTTGAGGTGCTTGAAGAAGTGGTAGTCAGTTGGTGAGAGGTCAGGTGAATATGACAGAAGATGCAAAACTTCGTAGCCCAATTCGTTCAACTTTTGAAGTGTTGGTTGTGTGACGTGCAGTCAGGCGTTGTCATGGAGAAGAATTGGGACCTTTCTGTTGACCAATGCCGGCTGCAGGCATTGCAGTTTTCGGTGCATCTCATCGATTTGCTGAGCATACGTCTCAGATGTAATGGTTTCACCAGGCAGAAAGCTGTAGTGGATCTGACCGGCAGTGACCACCAAACAGTGACCATGACCTTTTTTTGGTGCAAATTTGGCTTTGGGAAGTGCTTTGGAGCTTCTTCTCGGTCCTACCACTGAGCTGGTCATTGTCGGTTGTCGTATAAAATCCACCTTTCATTGCACGTCACAATCTGATGCAGAAATGGCTCATTGTTTTTGCATAGAATAAGAGAAGGCGCCACTTCACAATGGCAATATTTTGATTTTTGGTCGGCTCATGAAGCACCCACTTATTGAGCTTTTTCACCTTTCCTATTTTTTTCAAATGTCAAACAACCGTAGAACGGTCGACGTGGAGTTCTTCGGCAACTTCTCGTGTTGTAAGAAGATCAGCTTCGTTGACTGCTCTCAACTGGTCATTGTCAACTTCCGATGGCCGGCCACTACGCTCCTCATCTTCAAGGTTCTCCGCTCCTTTGCAAAACTTCTTGAACCGTCTCTGCACTATATGTTTGTTAGCAGTTCCTGGACTAAATGCATTGTTGATGTTGAGAGTTTGCTCCGCTGCTTTACGACAGATTTTGAACTCGAATAAGAAAATCGCTCGAATTTGCTTTTTGTCTAACATAATTTCCATAGTCTAAAATAAATATAAAATAAACAGCAAGTAAGAAATCATTAGCAAAAAAGCATAAAGCGAGAAATGCGCATTAAAATGATTTGTAACATACCCACATTTATTTAAGAATGTATTCCAATATCAAACGGCAAATTTCAACGACGCAAAAACCGTAATTACTTGTGCACCAACCTAATAGCTGGAAACGTCCAGTCGTGTAGCTTTTCAGATGGTCTTCTTTCACTTAGCAATCTGCATTTAAGGTTCCTCTATGTCTTTTCATGCTTAATAGCTCATTTCTTTCTAGTACTGAATACTATTCCATTGTCTGGATGTGCCACAGTTTGTTTCCATTTATTTCTTCAAGGACATCTTAGCTGCTTCTAAGTTTTGGCAACTATGAGCAAAGCTGCTATAAACATCCATGTGCAGGTTTTTGTGTCGACAGAAGTTTTCAACTCCTTTGGGCAACTACCAAGAAGCATGATTGCTGGAGTCTTTGGTAAGAATATGCTTATCATTTACACTTTGAAGAAACTCTTCTTCCCTTTAGGTAAAATTTGGAGTGCAGAAAAAAGTGCAGCATAACATTTCATTTTAAAATATTACATTATAGGCTATTTCTTTCTTGATATAAGTTTGTCAGTTTAGGAATCTGTATTTGACATCATTTGACATCTCAGCACAGCTGAAAACTTTAATGTCCAGAATATATTTTAGGGGATTTGACTTAAAAAAGAAACCAGACTTTATTTTTTAGAGCATTTTCAGATTCACAGCAAAGTTCAAGTTCCCATGTACTCCATGCCCCCACATTTCTTTTTTAATGCTATCACTTATGAAAATACAGTCACACATAGATTTGTTAGTTAAAATGTGGAGTCTTAAAAAACTCGCACAACTTTTACTGGTGGAAGCTCACAGAAACTAGGACAAGCAATGCAGGCAGACTTGTGTGACGTAAGCATTATTTCCCTTGTTTGCCACCCGCCTTGATCACTACTCAGTTTATGTGTAAACTGTGGACACTATTTTTCTAAGCTTCTCAAGTATATTTACACTGAAGTAGTTTTTCCTTTCTAAAATTATTTTTTAAAAATGGGATCCTACCATAAATATTGTTCTATAGTATAATTTTAAAAAATGTATTAAAGACTTTTTGGCTTAGTGCATAAAAAACTTATTATTTTAAAATGGCTGCATGCATAACTTATACATTCCCCTAGCACAGAAATTTAAGTGATTTTTCTATTATAAATCATGTATAAGTAAACATTCGTCTTTGTATATAGAGGGTGCCAAAAAATGTACACACATTTTAAGAAAGGAAAAAACTGTATTAAAATTATGCTGATGGTAACCACTTTGAGCACCTCTTGTAATTGCAGAAGTCAAACGTGACTTGTATTCATCTTTTGTTATTGGTATATAATGAGTATTACAATTTTAATACAGTTTTTTCCTTTCTTAAAATATGTATACATTTTTTTGGTACCCTCTGTATGTGTGCTGAAATTTCTGTAGGGTAGAGTCAGAAGAATAGAATTGGGTTCATTGGGTCATTTTACACACACACACACACACACACACACACACACTCACATATAAACTTTTCCCTCTTTGAATTCCGTTACATTTTATGAACAAATAAATCCTTAATCCTGCATATTATTAAGCATTTTTACTTTTTGCCAATTTGACAGGCAAAAATTGGTATCTCTGTTTCAACTTACATTTTACTGATCTTGAACGTCTTTTCATATGCTTGGAAATCATTTTTTTCTTCTTTTATGAATCATCTGTTCATGCCCTTTGCCTATTTTTTCTTTTAAAATAATATTTTTACTTATACAAGAAATATGTTAATGTCATATTATTATTAAAAAATTGAAACAGTATAGAGGTATACAAAATTAAAAGTAAAAATTCTCCATCCAGAACTTAGCTATCATATTCAAAAGTATGGGATGTATTCCTCCACATAATTTTCTCTGTGTGTGATACATACATATATAATATATATGTATATATATATATGATCATAATCTGTGTATTATTCTGCATCACACTTCTTTACCTAACAATATGCCTTGTATGTATACATTTATATTATATATATATATATATATATATATATATATATATATATATATATATATAAGCAAAACATAACCAAAAAGCAAAATGGTTTTACTTAATAATATGTCATGTATATAGAACCTTGATTTTCTTATACCATTTTTTCGTAGCCCATGAAATTTTTTTGTTTTTCTATTTAATCAACACATATATATTGCCTACTGTGCCTAAGGTACTTTTCTAGTGCTTTATAAATATTAGCCTATTTCATCATCATACAACCCCATGGAATAGGTGTTACCGTATCTCCATTTTATCAAGGAAACTGAGGTACAACAAGGTTAAGTAAGTTGCTTAAGATTACACTGCTAGTCAGGTACAGAATAGGTTAAAATTTTATTTTAAAATTCTCTGATTGATAGGCTTAAGTTGTTTCCTTTTTTTTTTTTTTTTTTTGCTATTTCACACAGTGCTGCAATAAACATCGCAGGGACACAGCGAGGAGGCTGAAGAAGAAAGGGGCTGAGAGGGTCGGAAGGCAGTGCCAAACATGTAGGAGGAAGAAGGGCTGAGGGCACCGTTGTGGGTGTGGAGGCATCACAGAAAGAACGCGCCTCATAGCGTCTCTGAGCTGGAAGTAATGGACCACGGAGCCCATCAAGTGAGATTTGTCCTGAGGACGAGGTTAAAAGAAGTCAACAAGAGCCAGCCTGCCGGGCAGGACACCATGTGGAAAACTTGATTGTTAAGCCACAAGCAAGGACTCCGATAGTGATTATTTTTCCATGATTTGGATGCTAAATATGAAAAAATGTCACACTTTATTATCAAGTAGCACATTAATGTGATATACTGTATTTATTTGGCAAATACTCAGTGTTTGCTGAATGTTCATTCACAGTGAATTGAGTCAAAAGCATACCAAATGAGTATCTGCTGGTTATTTTTGACATTTTATAGCTGAAAGAAGAGAAAGGCTGTATTTTAGGATAATGAACTAGGAGATGAACAAGCAGTGTAAAAATAGATGAGAAATGATAAACATTAGTAGAAATTGTAAAATGACTTAGATTTGCTCAAACAAAAAGCAAAATGGGCAGAAATTTCCTCCCTAAAATGCACTGATTTTGAAAACGGAGAGGTAAGACAAATTTTAGATTTTGAAGCAAAACTGAGTTCCTCAAAACTTTGTTTCTAGAATGAATGTCATTATCTTAAAAGTCCTTGTTGCACATACACGTCTCTTGTTCCTGTCTGAGTTTCTGATGAGAACATTTACTATCATAACAATACCAATTTTTCCCCAAATTGAACTATACATTTAACACAATTTTAAATAATCCCAATAGAATTTTGGGGGTTTTGAGATGTGGTGCTAATGTAGAAATCTGTGACACAATAAAAATGTTGCAGGCTGGTCCAAATACGCATATACATTTTTGCCTGAAATTAAAATATTTATATGTAATGAGGAAAAGATAAACTGCTTAATAAATGATACTGATACAAAAATTTTTTGGGTGCCCATCAAATTGCCAAAATATATTTTTTAAATTAAAATTCCCCTTGTTGGTAATACAGTACTCAAAACTCTCAAGGTCTAGTTGGAATATAAATTGGTACATTTCTGGAGGGAAATTACATATATAAAGTCATTAACAATGGTTATACTTTATGAACCAGTAATTCCATTTATAAGACGGTGTTTTAAAGAAATAATTGCTTTAAAAAGAAGAAATAATTGTTGATGTGCCCAAAGATTTAGCTGTAAGGATGTTAACAAAGTGTTGGTTATTATGTGTAAATTAATTAATAATAATTAATAAATTAATTATTATGTGTAAATTATTTATAAACCTAGTCTACAGGCAGGGATGATTAGATAAATTACAGCACATACACAATGAAATACTATACAGCAACCAACATCATGTAGAAAATATTTATCAAGTACTCTCTATGTGCCAAGCGAATTTTTAATAACTTCACATGTAACCATGCGTCTCACCCTCCCAGCTCCCGTACGAGGTAGGGCGATCATTGCTTCCACTTTATAGCTGAGGAACCTGAACGAAGGGTTTCAATCCCTTGCGGGTACTTGGTGGAGCCAGTGTTTGAACTAGACAGTGTGGCTCCTGAGCTCACATTCCTCATCATTATGACGAAGATTAGGTCACGACACTGGAAGATTTTAGAATAAGTGATTAAAAGCACTATGATCCCATTTTCGTAAAAGAATATATGTATACTTAATCACAGAAAGAAAGGGGTACAAATCCACAAGGGCAAAGAGAATAGGAGAGCAGATAGTGTACAAGAAATGTTTTGACCTAGCAGAGGGGACTGTCTGTGAACAGTGAGCTCCAGTCACCAGGGCAGGTGAACTGGAGGCATGGGTCCTGCCTCCAGGTCACCCCTCAACAGTGCATAGCCCGGGGGCCAACCTCTATCCCTCCTCGCACAGGAGATGGAGGTTGACCAGGGAGGCCGAGCATCAAAAGGGGCCTGAGCAGCATGGCTGAGAGCTCTGGGGAACAGATTGTGAGGTGGGGACAATACATTTCTGTTGTTTAAGCCCCCCAGTTTATAATACTTTGCTATGACAGCCCTAGCAAACAAATAAAATGTTGTACAATAATCCTTGCTTTTCAAACTTAAAATGTACATTACTTGCATAAATACTTCACCTGTCCCATAGTGGATGGTCACATGGAATCAAGTCATTGTCCCTTGAGACTGTACATTTCCACAGGACACGTCCTAGAATAGATAACTTGGCGACCATAGCCCCTGACAGAACTATGATGCTTGTTTGATTACAGTCCTTAGTCCACTTAAACTGCTATGACAGCCCTTAATAATTTCTCTGATAATATTAATTGCAAGGAGCATGCTGAATATCAGTGCTTTAACATAAGTCACCACCTGCGTGGGAGAAATGAAGTATGGATAACTTGTCCCCCGGAAGCTCCCAACCCATGCACAGGCACCTATGAAAAGACGCAGTGGAGGGCTGACTTTGTGGCCATTTACTACGTTTTTGTAAATGTGAATTCTGTGCAGCAACAGCTCCTGGGGGCTGGAATGTGGCCATTTTAATGCAAAATTAATTGTCAACTAGAAGACTGCAGCGGCCTTCTCCCTAGTGATCACCTCACCCTCCAGCTAGTCACCTTCACAGAGCACTTGTCCTCATGTCTGTGCCTCGTTAGCAATACTCAAATTAGCATGAATGATTTCAGTACCTCACACTCAAAACCACCCCTCTTGGTCAGCTTGCTCCCACTTATTAAGTTGCCCTTACTTGCTTATTTCCACAACAGGAAGGACATCATTTCTAGAATGTGTGTTATAGCTTCACTTTCATGTCATCATCACAATCATATCACACTTGTATACATTTGACTCACGCTTCAGTTGTAAACAGAATTCTAACTATAACATTAAAAATTGTTTTCCGGTCAAGATTACAGAATAGGTAAACGTGCTCACCTCCTCTTACGACCACACCAAATTTACAACTAACCTACAGAACAACCGTTATTGAGAATCACCTGAAGTCTAGCTGAACGGAAGCCTTACAACTAAGGACACACAGAAGAAGCCACCTTGAGACTGGTAAGAGGGGCAGAGAGGTGGAATGAGCTGGTCCCACACCCATGTGCGACCATTACAAATCAGGAAGGATATCTCAGCAGTGGAGGTCCCCAACTGGAGGAGCAAGGGGTCCGAGCCCCTTTCCAGCCCAGGGTTCCAGTGCCAGGGAGAGAAGTCCCCATAACTTGTGGCCGTGAAAACCAGCAGAGATTGTGGCTGAGTGAGCCTGAGGGTGGCTGGAGTCCCAGGCAATCCTCTTAAAGGGACAGCGCGTGGACTTACTTGCTGATGGACTCACCCTCTTTGAATTCCAGTGCTGGGGCAGCAGCTCAAAAGGCTCCAGGAACATGTGGGGAGGAACTCAGTTGTCTTGCTTCAGAGTGAGGGCTGGAGGGGCAGCTTTCTCCTGCATGGAGAAGCTGGCAGAAGTCATTGTTTCTTTGTTGAGCCTTCCCACTCCCTGCGTGCAGATGCAGGCAGACGTCATATCTGAATCTCCATCAAACTGGCAATCACCTTTTGTCTGCCCCACCGTAGTGATTCCTTGAGACCACGCTTCCCCCCCTCCCCAATTTTCGGGCACACCCAAGCCACTTCCAGTACCTTTTCCATATAAATGGCCTGCCTTTGCTTATGCTGCAGAATTTCCTAAAATCTCTCAAAGGTTCACAAAACCCACAGAAGCAGCATCTGGCTTCAGTGTGTCCTGTAATTCTGGCTGAGCAGCCCTAAGCCCAGCACCAGCGGCAGCCAGCCTCTCACAGCTCAGCCTCTCAAGGCACCTGCACACAAGTTCAAGTGGCAGCCATCTGAGGATTGCTTTGTGGCTCATAGTTGGTGGCCCTGAGCAGGGCACAGATTGTGGCTGAACTAGGCCTGCAGCAGCTTCCCTCCCAGGAGGCCCTGGGGCTGGCATGTCCAGTGGCTATCTTTGGACTGGGCTGGAGCATTCACACAGCTGCCTCCAAGGATGGCACACCCAAAGGGCACCAGAGCTCTAGTAAAGTGAACCCGGCTCTGTAGGGTCAGCTCCTGCACAATAGCTTCTCCACTGTAGTCAAGGCCAGTCCTCACAGCCAATCAGCCTGAGAGTCAATCCCTCCTATTGACATGCAAACAGCAATCAAGGCTCAGCTACAACAGGAGGGCACACACAACCCACACAAGTGACCACACCTGGAGCACCCAGCTCTGATGACCAGGGAGACTGCCACTGGGCCCAATAGGACACCTACTGCATAAGGTCACCAGGCAAGGTTGGGAGGCATAGCAGCCCTACCTAATATATAGAAACAAACACAGAGAAGCAGCCAAAATGAGGAGACAAAAACATGTCCCAAATAAAAGCTCCCAGAAAAAAGCTCCAAAAAAGAACTAAACAAAATGGAGACAAGCAATCTACCAAATGCAGAGTTCCAAACACTGGTTACAAGGATGGTAATGATCTCAGGGAGAACTTCAACAAAGAGATAGGAAACATAAAAATAGAGATAGATAACATAAAAAAGAACCAGTCAGAAATAAAGACTACAATAACTGAAATGAAGAATATGTTAGAGGGAATCAACAGTAGATTAGTTGAAGCAGTGGATCGAATCAGCAATTTAGAAAATAAGGCAGCAGAAAGCACCACATCAGAACAGAAAAGAAAGAAAGAATCAAATAAAATGAAAATGAGGATAGTTTAAGGGGCTTCTGGGACAACATCAAGTGCACCGACATTTGCATCATGGGCATACCAGAAGGAGAACAGAGAGGGCAAGGAACTGAAAACCTACTTGAAGAAATAATGACTGAACTTCTGTAACCTAGTGAAGGAAGTAGATAAAAAAAAGCCCAAGAAACGCAGAGTACCAAACAAGATGAACCCAAAGAGGCCCACACTAAGACACGTCATAATTAAAATGTCAAAGATTAAGGACAGAGTCTTAAAAGCATCAAGAAAAAAGCAGTTATTTACCTACAAGGGAGCTTCCATAAGACTGTCAGCTGATTTCTCACCAGAAACTTTGCAGGCCAGAAGGGACTGGCAAGAAATATTCAAAGTGATGAAATGAAAGGATCTATAATCAAGATAACTACTCTACCCAGAACAGATAAAAGAGCTTCCCTAGACAAGAAAAAAGCTAAAGGAGTTCCTCACCACCAGGCCAGTATTACAAGGAATGTTGGGGGGACTTTAAGACAAAAAGGGGGGAAAAAAAAGAAAAAATAATAATAAAATGGCAACAACTACATATCTATCAACAATTACTTTCAATGTAAATGGATTAAATGCTCCAATCAAAAGAGAGTGTGGCTGAATGAATAAGAAAAAAAAGACCCTTACATATGCTGCCTACAACAGACTCACTTCCGATCAAAAGATACACACAGACTGAAATAAAGGGATGGAAAAAGGTATTTCATGAAAATGAAAACTAACAAAAAAACCCACCGAAGTAACAATACTTATACCAGACAAAATCAACTTTAAAACAAAGGCTATAACAAATGACAAAGAAGGACCCAGTAATCCAAATTCTGGGTAATTATCCAAAGAAATCCAAACTGCTACCTTGAGGGGATGTGTGCATCCATACGTTCATTGCAGCATTGTTTACAATGGCCAAGATTTGGAGGCAGCCTGTGTGTTCATCGATGGATGAATGGACAAAGAGGAGGTGGTACATGTACGTGTATACAATGGAATATTGCTCTGCCATGGATGGGAGGGGGTTCTTGTCATCTGTGGTGGATGGATGGACCTGGAGGGTATTGTGCTGAGTGGAGTATGTCAGACAGAGAAAGACAGATGCAATGTGATTTCTCTTGTATGTGGAATCTGAAGAACAAAATAAGCAAACAAACAGAGCAGAAACAAACTCATAGGCAGAAAAAAAATATTTTGATGGTTGCCTGATGGGAGGGGACTTGGGAATGGGTAAAAAAGGGGAAGAGATTAAGAAGTACAAATTGGTTGTTACACAGTAGTCATGGGGATGTAGGGTATAGCGTAAGCAATATAATCAATAATATTGCAATAACTAAGAATGGTGTCAGATGGGTACTAAATTTATTGGGGTGATAGATGGGAGGAGGTTGGGAACAGGGTGAAAAAGGTAAGGGCATTAAGAAGTACAAATTGGTAGTTACAAAATAGTCATGGTGATATAAAGCACAGGGAATATATTCAATGATGTGGTAATAACTATGTATAGTGCCAGGTGAGTACTAGTCAAGGGGATCACTGCTTATATTATATAAATGTCTAACCACTATGCTGTACACCTGAAATTAATATAAAATAATATTGAATGTCAACTGTAATTGAAAAATTAAAAAGGTGGGGGGAAGCTGAAGGGGAATGAGAGGTTTAAATTTCCAGGTATTAAACAAGTAAATCACAGGATGTAATGTACAGCATGGGGAATACAGTCAATAATATTGTAGTAGCGTGGTACAGTGTCAGACTTATGGTGTTAGACTTACGGTGATCACTTCTTTATATAAACATTGAATAACTATTGTGTACACCTGAAACTAATATAAAATTATATGTTAGCTTATTTTAATAAAAATATTAAAAAAGAAAGTCCTATGTGTTTATTAGTATTTCTGACTTCTTATGAAATCTCTATATACAAAGATTTCATATTCTGAATAGCATCCTGATGTATAAGTTTAAATTATTCTGAGGCAGGAAGATGTGAAAATACCTAGAGATCACTTTGCTTCTCTCAGGATGAGCTCTACATGTGCTAAGCTGTGAGGCAGCTGTGACGCTCTCAGAAACCCATGGCTTCAACACCACCTTTCACTGAAGGGACACAGACAACCTATCAAAAAACATCTTCAGTCATAAGCTATAAGGGATGTATTCATTTCCTAGGGTGGCTGTAACAAAGTGCCACAAACTGGGTGGCTTCAAACAACAGAAACTATTTTCACAGTTCTGGAGGCCAGAAGCCAGAAGTCAAGACGTGGTCAGGGCTGTAACCCCTCTGAAACCTGCAAGGGAAGCCTTCCTTTCCTCTTCCCAGCTTCCTGTGGATTGCTGGCAGTATTTGGCATTCCTTGGTCTGAGGTTGCACAAGGTCAATCTCGGACCTTGTTGTCACATCGCCTCCTTGTGTGTCTGTCTTCACCTGGTCATCTTCTTGTAAGGACACCAGTCATACTGACGTAGGGTAGTAGTAGCCCAGCATGATTTCATCTTAACTAATTACATCTGCAACAATCCTATTTCCAAAAAAAGACAAATTCTGAGGCACCAGGGGTTATATTTGTTCTTTTTTTTTTGGGGGGGGAGGGACACAACTCGTAACAAGGGGATAAGGTAAACGTCACGCTTTTGAGTTTTGAGGTCAACTCGTAAGGCAGCATTTTTAATGGAGACAAAATTGTATTTACGAGTACAAGAAAGTGCATTCAACATATATGCACAGTTTAAAGAATTATAAAGCAAGTATCCATGTAAGCCCCATTCAGGTCAAGAAAACGAACAGTTACTACCAGAGAAGCCCCCTGTGTGCTACTCCACCAAAACCCTCCTGCAGGATCCACCCAGCATCCCACATTGCATTTAATTGTCACGTCTTCTTGTTTTCCCCAATCTGTGATAGTTCCTCATTCTTTATCTTTCATGACCTTGATATTTTTGAAAAGTGCTGGCCATTTACTTTGCAGAACGTTCCTCAGTTTGGGTTTGTCTGAGGTTTCCCAGTGATTAGGTTGAGGCTACACGTTTTTTGGCAAGAACCCCACAGCATCGCGTCCTTCTCAGTGTATCCCATCAGTTGGTCCATGCTGTCCTCACATCTTATCGATCACTTAATGAAGGTGGCATCCAGTGACTTAACTGCAAGCTGGCACTTTTCCTTTTGTAAATAGTGTCTTGTGAAGATACACTGAGACACTGCACATATCCTTTCCTTGTCATGTTTTACCCAATACATTTAGCATTCGTTAATGATTTCTATCTTTAACTATTGTGTTGTTTGATGATTTTCTGCTTACATCACGCCTCCTGTCTGCACTAATTGGTATTCTACTCTAAGGAAAAACTACCCCTTTTGCCCCATTTATTCAGTCATTTATTTATATCATGGATATTTTATTCCATGGTTTACAAGCCGTTCCTAGCATCAATTATTTTTTTCAAATTGCCCCAGATTTGGCCAGTGGAAGCAACAAACTGGCTACTGTGTCCTTTGACATATGCCTCTCCTCCCCATGCTCATCACTTTATGAGCACTTACTTTCTTTGGCATCACAGGATGTCCCAGGCTCATTTTCTAATTTCCCTGGCCCAGCCTGGAATCAATCATTTCTCCGAGGAGCCCTAGTTCCTTTTACGAGAATGGTATTTAGAAACCAATATCTGAGCACTAGATGTGCTCATTGCTACTGAGGTGTCTTTGCTTTTAGGTCCTCTCTGTACACAAAACAGGAAATGTATGTGCGTATACTCATACTCACGTATCTGCATTTCTCTACCATCTGTACATACAAAACCATGAGTTCCTAACATCTCCATTCCAACCCAACACCACAAGGTTCTTTCATGCCCTATTCTTTTATTTGTAACTTATTTGTCAATGATGAGAACCCTTGCTTTCACTATTGATCTTTCATGATCCATAATATACAGAGGGTGCCAAAAAAGGGTATACACACTTTAAGAAATAAAACTATTAAAATTGTCATACTCAATGTATACTGATAACAAAAGGTGAATACAAGTCATGTGTATACATTTTTTTTGGTACCCCGGTATTTGCTCTATTTTAATATGCAAAAGGTTATTTCTAGAATTGCTAACCCATACTTCTTTACTAGAGTGTATTTGTGTGTAGTTCATTTTGTCTTTAGCCTCACAGTATACACAATCAAAATCCTGTTGCCCAAAGTTGCTGGTTGTATGTTGTTTTTTCCCCCTACCTCCTTGCAGTGTGGTAATGTCACTCATTTGTAATACAGGTAAGGTTCATTCATTAGTTTGTATTTTGAATTCCCTGCACATCATGGTTGATTTTAATTATTTCTGGAGTATGTGAAATATTACTATAGTTGAGTCAGAACTAAACAAAAATGTATACTGAGAGAGGTATCTCGTTTCAAATATCCCATTTGCAATCTTCCTTACTTTCCACTCCGTACCAATCCACTTTCTTTAGGTCACATGCCATTAGTTTCTGGTTTATTCTTCATTTCTTTTGCACAGATGAGCAGATACATGTGTATTTTCTTATATTGCCTTCTTTATTATATGAAGGATGGTAAACTGTAGACACTCTTTCACTTTGCTTTTCTCACTTAACAGTGTATCCTGTAAGTCAGGACATCAGTTCAGAGCTAGCTCTTCCTCACACGTACAGCTGTGGGACTAAACTGTATAGACGTACCATAGTTTATGAATAGGAGATTGCTCCTATGTAGACATTTAGGTCATTTCCAATTATTTTGCAATTACAACCAATACTGCGGTGAGCAACCTTGTGTGTATGTGCTTTTGCATTGTGGGAGGGTATCATCACGGTATTTTCCTAGAAGTGGGATTGCTGAGTCAACAGGTGGAAATATATTTTGGTTTTATTAGGCATTGCCAAGTTCCTCTTCACCAAGGAGAACTAGTTTGTATTTCCACCAGTAGCAATATGGGTGTTTCACCAACACAATGTGCTGTCATACTTTCATTACATTTTTTCCATTCTCATAGGTGAGAAATGGCATCTGTTTCAATTTGCCTTTTCCGTTTGAATTTTAAAAATATTTTTTAGGTACACATTTATTTAGTTCGTGAATTGTCTTTTTCCATTTTTCCTATCAGATTTTTGGTCTTTGTCCTACAATTTTTAAGAGTTGGTCTCTTGATTTTATGAAGCTAAGGAATAATGAATATGTACACTGGCATTTCAGTTTCCCATCATGACTTCGGGCAGTAAGTACCATTATCTAGTACATACCAATGCAATGAGACGCTCTACTCTGAAGTTAGGTTCTATTTTCATTCGAACACCAAAGCACATGTAAACTCTAAGCAACACAGGTAGTTACGTATGTTCGTTTGTCTACTTGTATAGTCAATTCTTATTATACAACAGGGTTATCTTTTTGTATTATTTTTTAGCTCCTATTATTAAACCCTATAAAGCCAATCTTATTACTGAACTTACATGGGGCTTCACTACCTATGAGAGAATTAACCTTTAATGTGTTCCAAAGCCAGACATAAGTCATTTTTTTGAGTGATTAGACACATCTTGGTACCATTTACATTCCTACCCTCTGGACTATTAGAAGATAAATAAGGACTATTTTCCTTGTAACAGGGTATTTTAAAATAAAAAAAAATGAACTGTGTATGAAGATGCAGTTCAGTTCCCATGTAATGAATTGTATATCTAACTATATGACACTTTTTCAAAAATTTGCTCGTCTTAAATTCAGAAGACAAACACTAATACTATCTTTATGAAGATAACTTCGGAATGTTACATGTTGAGATATTAAAAGTTGTATTTCTTTAGTGACTGATTTTCTAGCTCTTAAAACATGTCCATACGATGCTACAAAATTGATCAAAGATTAAAGACTCAATTACAGTATGCAAGATTCAATGACAGGTGCCAATATTCCATTATTTGTCACAGGGATAATAAAATGAGCAAAGAGCAGAAAGCAGACAGCAACACTGTCAATTGATGTTAGTAGATGAGATTTGCGGAGAAAGTGGTAATGAACTATAGAGGAGTCTACTCACTGCTCACCCGCTGCCCAAGCCCGAGGCAGGTTAAAGCTGCAGCGGTAGGAGCTGTATTGAAGGCTCCATCTTTTCTTAGGGTAGTAAAATACACGTGCTGGCTTGTTGTTTGTTTTTACCATTAGTTGCTCTTCTTATACTTGATTTACAAAAGAATTAGGCAACACAGCATGAAGAAACAACATTCTGGAGAAGTTAAGAGCAGTTTAGAAATAACAGTTTCCAAAGAATCATCCTCTTCTTGGTAGAGACCAGAACAAGCCCTCGTTGCCTGAACCTTGTCTACTCAGCACTAAAGAGATCAATGAATTTGATATGAACACTTCAAGTGAAAAAAAGTTTATAATAAAAATACTCAAGAAACTCAATTTCCTCTCACCTTTCCCTCTGCCCTGCAGGAGCTAGTTAAGACAAAACTAAGATGGCATTAGGTGACTTCCCATATGAGTAATGCTAAAGCTTTAACAGCATTTTGCTGAATATTCAGGGAAGACCTGTAGAAAGTTGAAGTCAGTGTGTGAATTGAAAGTAGTTAGTCTCATACTTAGAACTTCCTTATAAAGCCTTCTCATAGTTTAAATGTGCTTTTGTGCTGGTTGAGAAGTAGAAAATATTGCTTACATCAGTAACAAAAAGAATTTCAATATTGTGAAAAGTTTTATCACCTTTTAGCAAAATTTTTAATAAGTGTTAAACATTCTGAGCCTTTAAAAAATATGCTTAAATACATGTAAAAGCTGTGGATGGAATAATAAAAGAACAACAACAAACATTAAAAAAATGATGTGGCCATAATAAAAAAAAAAAGAACACTTTTATACATAGGATTTTATTTTGCACTGCTATAACAATTTCATTATAAGACCAAGGGAGAAAAGAAGGAAAAAAAAAAAAGGAAAAAACCACCACACTGAGTAAATTACTAAAGCTTTTCTACTTTTTAACAGGATTTTCCATCTGGTAGATTTATTGTCAGATCCCCTTCAAAACAGACAAGATGCTTACCATATTTTAAAGATTATAGGTTACCACTAAAAGGAAATTTTACACAGTCACTGTACATCAAGGTTGAAAAACTGTCCTGCATGAAAAATATACTTAGAAATCATGTGAATAAAAGAAAAACATTATTGTGAATAAGGAAAAATTAAAGTCCTCATAATGTGCCATCTAAATGTGGACATTTATTCTTCTCGGAGTTGCTTAGGTGTAGGGAGTTCTTGCCTCTGCCCATTCCACTCATTATACTGTGTTTTTAACCAACAGTATTCATTAAGGCAAACAGATCCTTTTCTGAAGAGGTCTTAAAGAAACTGTGGACAAATAGCAAACTTTTGGCATTAAAACAGGTTAACACATACATCGCCTTTAGTAATGTACATTAAGCCTATTTTTCTTGGACTAGTGACAAGAAAAGATGAACATGCTAGCTAACAATGTCAAAAAGTTTAAAATTCAGTGTCCAAGCAATTCCTAACAATGCTTCGGTAGCTTTAAGCTCTAAACAGGATAGAATTTATGCAAATGCATTAATGAATTCAAGCTTGGCAAATTACACCCAAGCAGGTTATTAAACTATATATACAGAAAGTAAATGATAAATACAGAATTAAAAGAGTCCTTCTGTTTTTTTCTTATAGCCTTGAAAATTGACCAACTTTTTGAGGACAGTTCTGTTAATATTAAACATTAGGTAACCACAGTTGTTGGGAAACCTAACTACACAAACTGATTTAAAATACTCAAGATGACTTTGTAGTGTTTCATATAATTCAGTTCGTGGGTAAGGGCACAAGACAACATTTAACAAAAATAATCACATCAATTGACCTAGAAATCAAATGCAAATAGGTATGAATACAATCTCCAAAATCTGTCTTTTTAAGTGAACATTAACCATTTATTCAAAGTTATACAAGAATTTGAAAGAGTAAAGTCTTCTGTGACATAAAGCCATCTGGAATAGTTTCATGTCTCAGCTGAGCAGGACGGGAGGAGACAGTGGGCAGGCCCCGCTTGGGTGGTGAGACAGGAAGACCGGACTCAACAGCAGCCTCCCCCCGCCTGCTGCCCTCCCTGGCTGCCTGCATGTGTGGCGTTAGTAGCAGCATGCTGAGGGCCGATTTTAATGCCATTTGCCTGAAATGAAAGAGAGGAGAATACATGTAACTGGATCCGATAAAAAGCCATTTAATTCTTAATGACACAATTTTCCCAAACAATTCAGAAAAATACAATCTTTTAGGGGATGTTTCTTTCTTTTAAAAACAAAGCTGTGGAACTATTTCTGAATGTAATTCTGTATCATACCAGATCCTGGGTAAACAGAACTGGACAGTGCTGCTTTTCAAGGAATTCTCACAATGGAGAAAATGTTTAAAACAATTCTCGCAAGTCATCTTTAAAGGATAAAAATACATAAAGCCTCTGCTGCTCTAATACGACTAAAAATCTTTTCTCTAGATAGCGTTTCTCTTCCATGTTGAATCAGCTGTACAGGCTGAGGGCATATGAGTGTTCTGTGTCATCAATAATTTCTGTGATCCCCAAAGACGTGGCAGCTTGCCAAGAACCCACACACAGAGTAGTTCTTTCATTCATCAAACTCACACTTATGTCTTAACCCTCACTCCCTCAAGTGGATTTTACCTAAAAATACAACACTTTGAGAAAAGTAATACAGTAGCTTCAGAAATTAAGCTCTTAAGGAAACTTTACGTCACAGTAAATCTTAGATTTATAGTGCTTGGCAGTTGTTCTGCAACAGTAGTAGCCTTGGGGTTTCTGGCACTAGCTCAGTATTGACAGCAGCTGATGTGGTTTCTTTTCGCTCTTTTGACTCCTCTTTAATAAAAAGCATGCCCTATGGCTCATTGGTTTTGCCCCCTCTGGGCTGGTAGCAACTTCTTGAGGAATCAAGGAGTCAGACTTGGCACGAAGCCAAATAAATCGCACGGCCTGTTGGCTCCTGACAGCACATTACAATCAAAGCTGTGGCAGACACAGCAAAGCAGTCAGCTACTATACGAAACCAGACAGAAACAATGAACCTGCCCTTTTAAATCGAGGCCCAATTACTGTTCAATTTATACAGCATTAGTCTCTGAGTGGTGTCGCCTTTAAATTAACTCAAGATCTGCTGCCAGATAAGCCCAGAAGATAGGATTTAGAAACCGCAATATTCCAAATGAAACAAATGAGAAAATCAAGCACTTTTTAGACAACTCAGGCAAAGTGTTGTTTCGTTTTAGCAAAGAATACTGAAGCAAATAATAAAGAGCCTCGTTTATGTACAGGCTAAGAGACACACATGCGATGGCTTTCTAACACAATGCTTCCTAATGGCAACGGGGGGAGGAATCAGAGTTTTTCTCTTGGAAGCAAAAGTCTTAATATAGAATGGCAAAAATATGTATGTAACAGTAAGTAATATGCCATTATCACAAAAACATTCTGAAATAAATAAGGATAAATGCATAGTGGGGATTTAGGTCAAAATGATGAGCTCTGATAAACACCGAATTATATACTTCAAAGCTTTACACTTATATCCTAATCATGTTGATCAAAACTGGCTTAAAATAATTTTACAAACAAAACAAACACAAAAAACCTCAAGAAAAACAAACCAGTGCCAATCGCTAATTAAATTATTTAATTTAGTTTCCTGAAAATATGCTATGCTATACTGGAAGTTAATTTCCAAATTGGGTATTTCCCACTTTCCTATCAGGCACTGGGGAGAACACCTTGCATTAGGAACATGGTACATGCAGCATTTACACACTAGACAACTATTTCCCACAGCAGATGACATCGTACGGATGTGTGGATGAATGTGGGTTTTCTTCTCTCTTTGGAGGACTTATATTATTTTACATTGCTCGCAATGCATGGGGAGAGTCACTTACTTGAATATGTTTGTACAGATAAAGTGATGTTCTACAACATAAACATTTAGCTGTCACATGACATACAACAAATTTTCAGTTAGATGATTATAAACCAATGTGTTAATGAGCACCACATATTCATTTTAGAAATTCTAAAAAAATACAAAATCATGAATCTAAGTAGTAATTAAAATTCAGTTGTAAATTAGTATTAGCCAATAATAGTTATATGTCTATACCTCATTATTAATGTCAAAGACTCCTTCTTGGATTTTTTCATAAATTTCTTTTGCTGTATTAATAAATGCCTGAAATATAAAGATAGAGAAATTGGTTCAAATTATTTAAAACCACAATAGTAAAAGAACATTATATAAAAGCTCTATAGAACACCATAACATTCAACATAAGAAAACCAACCAATGTAATACACCACATTAATAGAATAAAGGACAAAACCACATGATCATTTCAATAGATGCAAAATCCAACAAGTTTTCCGGATAAAAACACCCAAAGTAGGACTAGAAGGGAACTTCCTCAACCTGATAAACAGCATCTAAGAAAACCCCAGACACCCTCATGGCCACTGGTGAAGACTGAAAGCTTCCCCCTAAGGTCAAGAGCAGGGCAAGGACTCGCTTGCTCATTAGCATTATTAGCAGCAACTTCCAAAAAGTGGAAATAGCACAAATGTTTGTCAGCTGATGAATGAAAACCACAACATGGGCTAACCATACAATGGAAAATTACTCAACCATAAAAAGATGAAGTTCTGATTCATGCTACAATGTGGATGAACCATGAAAACATCATACCAAGTAAAAGTCAGATATAAAAGACCACATATAGTATGATTCCATTTATATGAAATGTTAGAAGAGGTCACTCCACAGAGAGGAAAAGTAGATTACTGGCTGTCAGGGATTAAGAGAAACAGGAGAATGGGGAATGGATGCTGATGGGTATGGGGTTTGTACTGGGGTGATGGAAATGTTCTAGAACTAGATAGTGATAAGGCTGCACAACTTGGCGAATATACTAAAACCCACTGAACTGCACTCTTTAAAAGAGTGAATTTTATGGTATGTGAGTTATATCTCACAAGAAAAATTTATGACTGGGGGGTAAGTGGGGGTTACCATAACGTGAGAACAGCATACACGAGAAAAACATGTCAACTAGATCAATTGCATTAACTTCCATGTTGAAACTAGCTTACTTTTGGGGGCCACTGCACCACACAAGATCCTTTTGCCAGGACAATACATTACTTAATACAGTTCAAGAGGGTAAAAAAAATCAAAGGATGCTTATGATAAAGAGATAAAAAGGCAGCTCAACTTCTATGCCATAAAGTGTCACCCTTTTTCCATACAGCATACTACTAAATTGACCAAAAATTAGTGTCAGAACACTGACCAAATTAAGCCTCTAAATACTGAAATTAATCCACATTCTACATTTATGTAAAATATTTAAAAATTTATGCAAATATCGCCAATGCTACAGAAGGTGTTCCTAAACTATCAGATTTGAGAGATCACAGATAATAGTATCAATATTACAAGTCAGGTCCTTTTTAATTAGCATTCTACAAAAATTCATAAAGAAACCTATTCTTTATTATCACTGATACAGACTTCAAAATTTGAAAAGTAAACAGGCTCATGGAGAGGAACAAATCATACCTTTCCTTTTTTCTGCACTGGAAACATTTGACTGCTGAACTTGCCACCAGAGCTTTTGTTTCCTAATTAACAGGACTGATATGTTTTCACCTTTAAAGTCCTTACAGCTCCCCAGAGTAATCAATCCACTGCAGCTCAATTACTGCACCAAGAACACACCAGTCAGCGCAGGAGCACAGAGATATGAATATGCATAAATTCTAAGTGGCTGATCGAATCATCAGAGAGGGTCATGAGAATTTGCAGCAAAATAATGAGAAGAATTAATCACTGCAGATTCACAAGGCACTTTGGAAGTGAGTGTGCGTTTCATGCGTGTGCTGGAGTTAACACGAAGGAGAAACTGGCTCCCAGCCAACTATGAATTGATTTACATTCCTCAAAATTGAAGTTATCCTGATAAATAAGGAAAAATTTAACTTTACTTACAATAACATGTCAATTATGATGACGGTCTTAGCAATGAGGCTGACTAAATATTGAAGTCAACAGACTCATAAATACACACGGTTGGAATTCCATATAGGGACACCTACTTATGTACATTTCACCAGACTGTTACAACTACAAGGTCCCGTAAGTGAGTTATAACTTCATATAAACATTTACTTTATAAAAGTCATTATTAAATGTGTCAATTACGTAAATAGACTTTTTGCTAATCTGTTGATGAATCACTTTAAAAACTGGCTTAAGAAAGCTATGCTGTACAAAATTTTCCAAGTCACTACTAATTTTATTACCTAAGAATAGTTGTAACCAATGGATTTAAGATATATTTTATATTTGAAAGATACGCAATGAATTTCACTACAATTGAAATATAACAAAATGGTTACATTTTATTTTATAATTCCATCATCCCAATGAAATAGTCTTTGTACAATGCTACATTTACTTGTAGTTCAAGTCTCTGATTACATATTAGAGACACTGAAATAAAACATTTCCCACTCTTCTGAACATATTACAGAGAGGATACATATATAAATGGATTGTTTTATCAACATCATAGCAAAAAATTAGTATTTAATATGTACGAAGTGATTAATTAGTGATCAATTTTAGTGAGTACTCAGAGTTTAAAATCCAATGTAGACATTAGTATACCTGTTTTAGAAGTGTGTGGCTATGGACTGGAAATTGTCCAGTTCGCAAATATAATGAACATTAACCAAATATTATTAAGGCTTGTTAGAGATCAAATGAAACTTCTAAGATAAGAGCCTTGGGTGTTACAGACAATATTTGTCCACTGAAGTTGCAAAACATCTCAAGAAATCGGAAATACAAGAGATAACATGTCTATTGCAACAATTCGCTAGCACTTTCTTTAACTGCTCATTTCACTCTAGTCACTAAAAATCAACCCCCATATATATTTTTCAGGGTAGACATGTAACATTCTGAAATTCCTCTAGAATACACACACATACACACACACACACACACACACACACACATACACACACACACAAAATGAGGAAATCAGCAGTA
The DNA here is from genome assembly GCF_036562045.2 of Rhinolophus sinicus. Lineage (NCBI taxonomy): Eukaryota > Metazoa > Chordata > Mammalia > Chiroptera > Rhinolophidae > Rhinolophus > Rhinolophus sinicus. The sequence goes on from NC_133763.1 coordinate 17,748,118, forward strand.
AGTTAACTAAATATATACCATGTTTCTCCGAAAATAAGACCTAGCCGGACAATTAGCTCTAATGCGTCTTTTGGAGCAAAAATTAATGTAAGACCCGGTATTATATTATATTATATATCATTATATTATATAACACCCGGTTTTATACTGTAGTAAAATAAGCTCCAAAAGGTGCATTAGAGCTGATTGTCTGGCTAGGTCTTATTTTCAGGGAAACACGGTACCACAAAGGCTTTACACTAAAGGTCATGCTTTAATACAGTCTTAACTTGAAACTCTTTCCAATTTTAGAAATCATTTAAACCAGTTTTACTTTTTCAATTTCCCAAACTGTAGAAGCCAGTTCTGAGGAGGGGGAAGGAGAAAGAGAGCAGGTATGAGGGTGTGTCTGTGCGAATGGGAGAAGGGGCACGGGGGGGGGGAGGGGCATTGGGGAGGCTGGCACATGGCAGCAGCTGTGGCAGCAGCGAGGTGTGCCAGCAGCTCCTGATGGCAGAATACAAGCGTTAATGATGATGGGCCCCAGTTATCCAAGGAAAGGGGCTCAGTATTTGCTGTTTAACATAAGAAATAGAAAATACGTTTTTGAAAATTTTCATCCTTATTCTTAAAAGTTTTGTGATTATCAAGGTAAGAGTTTGTAACCTGGGAAATTATCTGCAATACTTATTTCCCTAATATCAGAAAAATGAAGCAAGCTAATGGCATACCTACAGAAAAAATTTCACGTTAGTTAATGCAATACTTTTAAAACATGGCATCCTAAAGATAATTGCAGATTTTGTGACATAAGTTAGAACTAAAGTAAGAACATTATAATCATCTATATCCCACATTTAACTTATAATCAATCCAAATATTAATAGGTTATAGAATAGGAAAAAAAGTATTTGCTGAGAAACGGATGTCAAAGGAGGATTCCATTATCAGCACTGTGAAACAACATACAGGCAGGTCCATGACCGTGAAGTATAAACCGATTTCCCTGCAGCCAACTTAAACTGGCGAGCCTCTTGCTCCCCCATGCAGAGCTCTACTCCGGTTGGGAAGCTTGACTCTCTTTATCTTGCCATTAGCTCTCCCCCTTTGCCCTACTTTGATTAATTGCTATGTTCAGTCCTTTACCTTCATTAGCCATTAATTGCCTTCCACCTCAGACACTCATCTTTCAGCCGTTGGCAGTAGTTAGTGATCTGAATGGTCCTGGTAACATCTAAACTTAAGTAAAATTTCAGGGGCTTCTATAGCACAAAATAAGATAAACATTACAACAAAGAACTATAAATGCATGATGATTCAAATAATAAATATTCAGCAAAACACACAAGTCGATGTGTATCCTACCTCTATCATTTGTCATTTACTCAAAGTCTACCCCAGATTCAGCACGGCTCTAGGTACCAGGGGAGACATGGGGACGACTAAAATGTGCCGATCGCACAGTTTAGTTGGGAGACTCTAAGCACAGGGCTGAAGCCTCTGTTGAAGATGCAGGAAAAATAAACTTTCTGTGCTGACTGACATGGGGAGGGAGGGCAGGGCTGAGGCAGGTCCAGCTGTGGGCTGGACAACGGGCTAAAGGCCTCCACAGCTGACGGCAGAGCCAGAGCAGAGGCAAAGGGGAACACGGAATACAATATTGCTTTTATTATGGTTTAAGTTTTGAAGGCAAAATACTGAAAATAAATTTGGTCTACAACAGACTAGCATTTAAATTATTTCCTTATGTAACATGCTGCCACCTGGTGGCAAGATAAAAATTAGAGCATCTGTTAGGTAAGAAAAACAAATCTTAAACATCTTGAACAGATGCTAGAGACAAAGTACCGTGTAAAATAAGTGACTCTTTAGTTTTCTCTTAGAACTGGGAAACATGAGGCAGCTAGGATGCTGTTTAATTTTCTTCTCAATTCCTAGTCAACGTATGCACAATGTATGGACATTGCAGGAGTCCACTTGACGAAGCTAGTAATAGCCAATATTTGCCAAGTACTTACTATGGGTCAGACACTATGCTAAAGATACTTTACACAGGTGTTCATTATTTCTGAAAAGAAATTCAAAATATGGATAAAAATAAGGAAATTAATTTTCTTTCATTTGCTTTCAAGAAAATCGATGTTTCTGGGATGAAGTTGTACCTGTAAGATTGGCAGACAGGCTAGAGGTGGGCTCGAGAACCAGACTGTAGGTTCGAACCCCAGTGCCACCTCGTGCTAGATGTGTTGCTTTGGACCCCCTGATAACCTCGCTGTAAAATGAGAATCATTTACTTCACAGAACTGTTGGGAGGATGAATGTAACGCACTGGAGACAGTGCTTGGCACACAGTAAGGACTCAACGTGCGTTAGCTTTCATCATCATGAATGTTTGAGTGCAGTGACATGTGGGGAACAACAGAACAGGGGACAGGTGCCAAGTGTGAATGTGTCCTGAAACACTGCAGACTAAAGGAGAGAAAAAGTCATCAATGCTCTTCAGTAAATTACAATTAATTCTTGATTAAATAAAACTAAACATTGAAACAGTAAATTAGCAACATGTAATGTGTTCAGTGAGCCCTAAAGAATAAAATATATTGAGCTCAGACTTAAATATTATCCAAAGATGGGAAAGTCTTAGGAAAAGAACATTAGACTAGAATTTAAGATTAGGCAGTTTAAACACAAACTCCTTCAAATTCTGTGACTTTAAAATGTTCTGATTCTATTTGATTTAGTGTCAGTGGGAGAGGACTCATATATATATTATCCAATAGACTGGCTTTCGAACTGTTATTTCATGGAAATCCTGCAGGGGCCATCTCTGGGGGATGAGGTAGGAAGTAGGGAGAGCGCAGGGGAGGGAGAACCATTTTCTCCTCTTTCTCCCTCATTTTCCATGGCACCCCCCATTCCAAAGCATTTAGATAATAAAGAGCTATTTTGCTTTTATTTCTTTCGTACACCTTCCTGTTTCATTGAAAGAAAGGGCCGCTGCTAAATCTACTGATTAAAATTGTACATAGAAGCACACACCTCTCTCACATCCTTCAAAAAGCTTCTAGCTAGAAATTATTTTGGAATTCTAGGATTATTTTTAGAAGTATATAATACTTGTGATTATTTACATCCTTTGTGTCCTTCCTTTCACAAAAATTACAATCACCAGTGAATGCTTATTAAGAAGGACAAGAAATGGCCTAAACAAATCTTGATCAATTTTACCAGGGAAATAAAGGGGTAAAATTACACTAGAAAAGTTTAGGGCATTACAATATTGAAGAGTTTCCCTTCTATTTTCTGTCACACATAATTCACAGATATGTTTAATTTCTTAGTAATTTAGTTCTTCCGGTCAACAAGCATTTAATGAGTACTTGGTTTGAACCAGGCACTGAGCAGACTTGGGTAAATATGAATGTTTTCAAGGATATGGTACAGGACGTGTAAATCCAAAATTGAAACACAGCATGGAAACTTCCACAGTAGTTGTTTAGAGGGGTAGGCAGCATGACTTCTGATGGTAAAAACAAACTGTTGCAAAAGCCCTATGAGTGATGGCCTGCAGGAAAACTAAGCTCCTACTCAGCTGTTGAGACACTTAGTGGCAGGAAAGAGCACTCTGGACAGAGGCAGATTTTAAGCTCAGTTACGCTGGAAGCTGGGGTCAGGCTGGCATGTGAGATGAGGTTTAGAGAGGTGGCCCAACAGACATCAGGAACCCTGAAAAGGCAGGCAGAGGTGGGGGATAAAATCAGAGTATAGTGTAGAGGATGAATTAGAAGGAGGCAAGGTTGGCAACAGGGAGACTGGCAAGGAGTCTAGAACAATAATCCAGGTAAGAAATGAAGGCCTGATAAATAAAACAGTGGCAACAATGGAGCGCGAAGGTCAGACTTAGTATCCACTTTGGAGAAATAATAAGGTAAGAATGGCAAGGTGTTTAAGTGACTGAGATAGAAGGGCCATGAGTGGAGACAGATAAAAAAGGAAGAACAAGATGTTTCAAAGAGGAAATGCGTTTATTTTGGACATGCAATTCTAATGTTCTGTCATACGCAAGTCTTGGTAGTTGGTGAGCTATATAATTATGAGCCTATGAATACACACTATAGATAAATGTGTGTGACACGCACGTATCAGCATGATTCTCTTCAGTAATGTTTAGCTACCCTGGTTTAAAAGTAGATAAAATGGATGAAACTTTCTAAGTTTGGTTTGAGTCCTCCCTGAAGTTCCGTAGGATGATGGCCAAATAAGGGGTAGAGAAGCTTACACTAGTCTGCAAGTCTTCCAATTTGTGGAAGAGAGTTGTAAATATTTATTAAACTGAACTCTCCTCCAGGGACACTGCAACTTGAAAAGGTCACGTCAGATTTCCAGTGCAAAGTCGAGTGGTACCCTCACCACTGAGAACAGCGTTAAGGGGACAACAAAGCCTTCAGTTTCCAGCCACATGCCAGCTCCTGTTTCACCACTTACAAGACAGCCCAAGGCAAGATGTCTTCTCAACACAAATTAAGTCTGCAGATTTTCAAGTACCGGAACAGGACAAAAGTATTAGCAAGGGGTCTTGAAATTGGTTTTCTTAGTTATTCAAGTCTTATGCAGTCGTGTGTTTTCCCCACAGAAATTCACCTGTCCTGTCAGTTTAGATGGCTCAGCAGGTTTCTGCAGTCTGCCTCAGGGTTAGCCGGCTGTATTTTCATCCTGGTTCTATCTTTAGTACTTTAACAGTTAAACCAGGAATTTCCAGCCCTGGTTTTTCAATAGTTTAAGATTATTTTTAATGACTAGACTTTTGCCTCAAAATTTTTGTTTATATATTTTTCTGGTTTAACATAAATTTTCAATCTTAAATTTTAAGTAAAATTGATGAATATAGGAAAAAATAACACACCAAATGGCTAACAGGTAGAGAAAAATATTTGAAAAAGTGAGAACTGTTCGTGAAATGGAAAATTTAACCATTATTCACACCATAATCACCTTTAGGTCCTAGAAGGAATTTAACACTGTACGTTTTGGTAATGTACAACTCCGAGGAAATTAAATTTTAACTTAAGGAAAATACACAGAGAAAAGAAGGAATTATAGAAGTAAATACACCATGTCTGGGGTATTCTAAAATCTTCAAAAAGCTGGCATGGAGCTTCTGGGCAGAGGTACTTCCTAGCCTGCCGTATCTCTGCTAGTTATTCCCGGGTCTAAAAAAACCTTTCCAAACACAAAGACTCCAGGCAGCTACTGGAGGAAGCTCCTGATCAAAGGAGGAGCCAATTTGTGCATCTGGGTTTTCCAAAAATCTCAGGGTTTTAGAATGCTTAGGGCAAAGGAAGTTTAGGACACAATTCCACTTACATGCTAACCAAAGCATAACCTGATTAAAGACTGAAGGAAGAGGAACAGGTTTACAGTAATTAAATAAATACTGAACCATCCAAACGTTTGTTATGTCCTATGTGGGGGAGAAATTCTGACAGGTGTTGGGGATACAGAGATGAAAAGATAGTCTGTTTTCAAGGAATTCTGCCCTTATGATGAGCCAACGTGAAAAATGTGTCATGACAGAATGCTAAGATAAATGCATGCCAGGATGTTATAGGAACGCATAGAGAGAAAAGAGCATATAAACTCCGTGTGTACATGTATGTGTGGTGGTTGGTGGCGCTGGGGCAGGGAGGGTGTAACAAGGGCCATGCATTCCAAGAGGAGGCATTCAACTTGACTCTATCTTTGCAGGGTCAGGGAGGAAGGAAGGGCATTTCAAGTGCAGAGAACACTTTCTGTGGAGGGGGTAAAGAGTGTCACGCAGCTGATGGCTCCTAGTCTAATATGGAGAGCACACTGGGGGTAGAGGGGTGGGGGGGGAGGGCATTGGCAAATAAAGGGACTTGTCTTCCAAGCTAAGGAGTCTTATTCTGAAGCTGTGGGGAACCACACAATTTAATAAAATCGGAGAGTGACATTCAATATTCATTTCTTGAAAGATCTCACAGGCAATGGTGTAAAGGATTGAAAAATAAAGACAGGAAGTCCAATTAGGAGGCAATTATGGAAGAGGACAGTTTGCAGAGATATTTAACAGGCAGAAATAATAGGACACAAGTGGAAAGCAATATGTATGCATATTAACTGAATAAATGACTGTTGCATGGGGTCAGGGAAAGGGAACGCTTTAGGATGCAGGATGCTGAAGGTTTGCAGACCAGAGAAGAGCTCTCAGTTCAGTCTGGATGTGTTAAATTGGAAGGGTCCGAGGACCACTCAGGCAGAGCTGTCCAGGCAGCAGCCTGAGTCAATCAGTAGAGCTGAACACACAGCCTAGAAGTCATGGATTTAAGTGACATTTCAACATGGGAGAGCTGATAAAGGAGTCTGGGAAGGCACAAAGAAAGAGGAGAAAATGGTGTCATGAGCTAAGGAAAAAGTTAATGGAAGAGCAGTCCGAAGTAGCGACTATCCCAAAGGGACTGCTGAGGGTCAGAGCAGAGAAGCATTTGTTAGGTAAGGCAAGTAGGTCCAGGGTGCCCTTGGCCATAATGGAGGAAACAGGACTGTGAACTGAGGTGTAAAAAGAATGAGGAAATGGCGATAGGGCTTATTAGAAGCTAGAAGAGAACATGCCTAGAAGACCTGGGAATGACAGGTTTTTATTTTTAAGATGGTTGAAATGTGATTATATAATCATATGCTGAGTGCCAAGAGTGAGTAGAAAAGGAAGATGAAGATGAGAACGTTTGAAGGAATAATGTCTCTGAGAAGACAGAAAAGGATAGCACTCGGCCAGTTTCGTCATAGCCTCAATACGTCTAGAGCGAGCCCTCAACCAGCAGCATCCACAGCACTTGAGAGTTGGTTCCAAATGCAGATTCAGGCCACACCCCAGCCTACTGAATCAGAACCTGCACTTTAGTGGGAATCCTCGGTGATCTGAATGTACCCTAATGTTTAAGAACTGCTGTAAATACCAGTGATTTGAAAAAAAATTGTTTATGGTATATTCTGAGCTTTAAAAAAGTAGTCTTCACACCCCACAGTGCAACCTATCTGTTAGCGTGAATTAGGAGAATAAGCAAAATAAAAGAGACACCAACCCCTTAGATGTGATGCATCCCTCACCTGTAATTCCGTTTTTGTGGGGAATGGCTAAATCACTTGCAAAACTCTGGGTTAAATAAAATCCAACAACTTTCTTAACATTGGATTCTCAGAAACTAACATATTATTGTGAATTATTCTGGTTTTCTAAAAGGAAATAGTCCAGATCTTCCTAAAGTTGTTTGACCAGGGAACGCAATGTAGAAGAGATCATTTTAATTAATGCTCCTCAAAGGAGGATAAAATGATCTTCAGTACTGCTGTCCTCCACTGTATAGCAGCACCACGTGAAGGGGAATGGATGGGGAACTGAGACCCTTGGGTCTGAGTCCTCTAGGGAAAAATGGGGATAACGTATGTGAAGGAATTTTGACAATGAACCACACAGACATACAACAGCATTATTTTAGGTACCTGACATGTTCTAATCATTTAAAAATACGTCTCAAAGAAAATTTCCCCTTATGAGATGCTCTTCTAAATGCTGATACCCACTGATCGACTGAGGTCACTGGATTCCAGTGACAAGAGGAGCTCCTTGCGATCTTCATCCTAACTCCTCAGTTTGTCACAGCACAGACCCCAGGGGTCAGACCTTCCTGCCACCCTGCAGAGTAGGACACTAAACAAAGTCAGGGTCCTGGAATGAACTAGCAAAGGGTGGCAGCTGAGGAGGTGTCAATTCTGATGGGGAGCCAGGGCAGTCGCCAGGCAAACACGATATCCTCGTGTCCTCAAGGACCTTCAAGTCTCAGTTGAAAATGGAAGTCAAAACTGATGTTCAGAAACATTACTGCTGATCACTTAGTCGATTCTTATTTCCTTATCAGCAAAATCTTTAGTAAATGGAGGTCAAATAAATTTTTTTTTTTTCCGTTTTGGTCAACCAGAGGTAAAAAAAATCTCAACATTCCTAACATAAAATGTGATGATACTATAAATGCTCTGCACATTTAGCATAAATATTACCTGAACAAATGACAGGTGACTAACTACATGGGTTTCCCCCCCTACATGCCGTGCAGTCAAATACGTTGAATTGAAAATGTAAAGAATGAGTTCTGATATCCTATTACTATGGGAATACCACATAGACAAGAATTATTTTGGTTGAAATTGGCCTTTTGATTTCACTGACATTTAGGAAATGACTCTGGAGTGGACTTCCACCACATTTATGGGTGTATTCCTCAGTGAACAACAAAAAGGGTAAATAAGAACAGCATATTTGGAGCCATCCCAAATTGTATAAAACTGATTAAAATCCGTCTCATAGATAGAAGAATAAATTCCTTTATCATAACTTGTAACTTGGAAATTATAACTTACAGTTTGAAAACAAATATACTTAAACATACTAATTATGTGCCATATTAGCTTGCTAGTACAGAGGTTTTATATGAAGAAAGCGTTCTGTTTGTGTGTATATAATAAATGTATGTATATAGATATACGTGTGTGGTAGTCATGTTATATATTATTTTGTAAATATAAAATTATATCTACCCACTAAATAGTAGATCTTGTCCTGAGAAATTCTTACCTCTGTAATTAATACCTAGTTTAGGTAGAGTAGTGTATCACTTTATGTTTATACTCTTTAGAAAATAATTTAAAAAAAAAAAGGAATTTGAAAGTAGAGTTTCGGGTGCCATTTTTTACTTAAGATCCCAGTTGAAGACCAGCAGCATAAGTTCAGGTAATAGCAGAACAGTTGGCCCCATCAGAGGCTCCATAAAGGAAAATGTAAGGAGTACTTCTATAGCAGTGCTGAATGAAGCGTACAGAGTAGGGGGTCAGGATGGTTTAGGAATTTAATAAACTTGGATCTAGGTGGCAACATCATCAGTGAGATGCTGTGACGGGTGAGGACACTCACTGCAGAATCCACAGGTCACAGAAAGCGCACAGAGTACAAGTGGCACTGCTTCATAACAGCACTTTCCCGTCTTCACTTTCTCCCCCGTTTCCATTGAAATGAAGCATTTTTAAGGTCAAAATCATACAGCCTTCCCTCCCCCTACTGCTACATGAAGAAGATTCATGCATTAAGCTGAGTTGTCGGTTCTTCATTGATTTTACTTGTATCCTATTAGTCTAGCTCAGTGTTTCTCAACCTCGATACTACTGACATTCTGGACCAGATCACCCTTAGTCGTGGGGAGCTATCCTGTGCATATTTTTCTAACACCACTTTGACTCTTCTCCCTCTTAAAAAATCCTTCATGGATGAAATCATTAAGCTGAGTAAAACCAGCATGTCCACAGATTAAAAGTAAACCTATTTCCAACAACTCAACTAATGGTGGAAAAATGATGTTATCGTGTGCTGCGAATTATCTCAATCTCGAGTTAAACTCATGGTCTCTACTTGCATTACAGTAACTGGACTTGGTTAAAATATAAAAATAGACTACAGCATAATAGCAAAAGGTAACGAGTCCAGTTCTAAAAAGGAAGGAATCATCAATGTACCAGTTAGGGTTAATCTTAAAAAATTAGTTTTAAATTTCTAAAAGGAACCATAGTATTGGTCCATAATCAGGACACGGGCATTGTATAAACCATTCTATCTTTTAATGTAATTATCTTTAAATCAATTAGAACAAATTTCCCTGAAATCAATGCTTATATTCTGCAACCCCAACTCTAAGTCACTGAGTAAGAATATATGGACCCTGTAAAAGTAACATATTTATCTCTTATATTTCATCATGATTCTTCCCTGGACCTAATTCTAGCAGGCTAATTCTTGCTTAAATCCCAGAGATAATATATTGTAATTTTATGAACTGTGTGGTTTCCCATTGAGGCCTTAGCTCTCCTGCCACAGAAACTGCTGTTGAGCGCCTATCACAAGGCAGGTGTCTGATAAATGGTGGCTTAGTTCTCCTTCTTCCCACTTCTTGAAGTAGAAAGAATACCTTTTGTTAGTCTTCCCTAATCCCAAAGAAATGAAATACTTGTTTTCCAACATTAATTTCTGAATAAAATAAAAGGATGCTATGTAGACTTGAAATCAGATATTATTAAGGAATTATTGCTAAGTTTGTTAGGTACAATAATGGTATCGTGGCTATATTTTTAAAATTGCTGCCACTGAGATATTTTATAGGTAGAGTATTTCTGGAATTGCTTTAAAAACAGGAGACATAATAAAACAAAATCGTCAAAATGTCAAAACGGTGGTAACTTCTAAAGCCAGATGATGTATATATGGGTTTACTTTTTAAAAAGGTAACACTGTTTAAATTGATTTACAATACCATGTTTCCCCAAAAATAAGACCTAGTCAGACAATCCGCTCTAATGTGTCTTTTGGAGCAAAAATTAATATAAGACTGGGTATTATATTATTATTATTATATTATACCTGGTCTTAAACTAAAATAAGACCGGGTCTTATATTAATTTTCGCTCCAAAAGACGCATTAGAGCTGATTGTCCAACTAGGTCTTATTTTTAGGGAAACACGTTAGCAGTTCCATCAATCTTACTGTGAGCCTACCAAATGCTTTAATACAGGTGATGTAGAAAAATAAACTAATGGATAAATGTGCGCCATCATACAAATGCTCTTTACATAATGTACTTAATTGTGTTTTAAAGTCTGACAATGTATGGAGGTCATGAATAAACTTATTTTTTAATACTAGTTTATATATTAAAGTGCAATACATAATGTTTATCCCATTTTGGAAATTCTTAGTTACTTTGCTAAATGTAAAACTCACTATCTTCCAGGTCTTTCTTATTCCATATAGCCTTTTTAAAAGAAAATATTAGTGTAATTTCATCTTCAGCTACATCTGAGAAATCGTATTAAGAAAGTCTATGCATAACAAAAATCTCAACACTAACTATTACTGATTAGGCACATAAAAACACATTAGCATTTAGCATGAGCGACCTGATTGTTGTGTAAAAATTTGCTCTGTGCAGAAATGTGACAGAGACTTGTGAAAAAAATCTTTAAAAATTAGTAACTTAATGTAAAAAAGAAATTCTGTGTTCTTCATGAATTCAAAAAATACCAGTTAAGCTTTTATAACTATATATCATATTCCCACATGACTGTTTTATAATTGTGAGGCATCTTAATCCTTCATTTTAATTCTTTTACATGGCTACTGTGATCTTAAAGAACAGGTTAAATTTAATTAGTTTATGTGGTTAAAATTATGGTGTTTTGATCCAACTTTCTGAGCTAATTACAGATGTATGTGCGGGCACACGATAACACAGAGAGATCCTGTGTAACCCCAACCTAGTTCCCCCAATGGCGGTATCTTGGAAATGTACGAGTATAGTACATCGTTACAATACTAGAAAGGGATGCGGAACATTTCCATCACCACAAGGATCCGTCAGATTGTTTTTTAACAACACCCACTTTCCACCCACCCTGACAAGCTCCTTAACACTGGCGATGACTAATCTGTTCTCCATTTCTCTAATTGTGTCATTTCAAGAAAGTCATATAAAAACAACCATATAGTATGCAACCTAAGCATAATTTTTCAAAGATTCATCCAGGCTCTTCCATGCAGTTTGTCCTTTTTTACTGCTAAGTAGTATTCCATGCGTGGATGCACTACAATGTGTCTGACCATTTATCCGTTGAAGGGTATCTAGGTTGCTTCCAATGTTTGGTTATTATAAATAAATAAAGCTGCAATGAACATCTGCGCATGGGTTTGTGCATGAACGTAAGTCTTCATTTCTCTGGGGTAAATGCCCAGGGGTACAATTCCTAGGTCATATGGTAATTGCATGTCTACTTTTTAAATACACTGCCAAAATGTTTACCAGAGTGGCTCTACCATTTTAATTTCCAACCAGCAATGTATGAGTGATCTAGCTTCTCTACATTCTTGCTAGCATTTGGTGGTGTCATTTTTTTTCATTTTAGCCATTCTGATAGGTGTGTCGGGGGTCTTAATTTGCATTTCTCTAATGGCTAGTGATGCTGAATATATTTTCAAGTGCTTATTTGCCATTTATATATCGTCTTCAATAAAATGTCTACTCATGTCTTGCTCATTTTCTAATTAGAATTTTTTTTCAGTTTTGAGAGTTCTTTTAGATACTAATCCTTGGTTGGCAAATATTTTTTCCCAGTCTGTAAATTGTCTTTTTATCCTTCCAGGATCATTCAAAAGTTTTTAAAGACTAATCTATCATTTTTTTCCCTTTTATGGATCATGCTTTTAGTGACAAACATGCCTAGTGCCAGATACTGTAGATTTTCTCACTTTTTCCCCTAAAAGAGTTTCAAGTTTTACACTTAATTCCATTTTGACTTAGTTTTTGTGTACGTGTGATACTTAGGTTCATTTCCTTGCCTATGGATAGCCAATTACTAGAGCACCAGTTGTAGAAACAGCTATCCTCCTCCATGAATTGCTTTTGTACCTTTGTTAAAAATTGGTATATTTTGGAGTATAAAAATTGGGTACATTTGTGTGGGTCTACTTATTGGTTTGTTCCACCGATGTATGTATTTATCCCGTCACTAGTATCACACAATCTCAATGACTGTAGCTACATAAGACTTGAAATAGAGTGATTCCTACTTTATGCTTCTTTTTCTAAAGTTGATTTAGCTATTCTAGTTCCTCTGTCTTTTCATATATATTTTACATTAATATTGTCAGCTATCTAAAAAAATCTTGCGGGGATTCTATTTAATAGGAATTGGGTTAAACCTGTATATCAATTTGTAAAGAAGTGACATCTTTACTATGTTGAGCATTCCAAACAATGAATATAGTATGTCTACCCATTTATTTAGATCATAATTTTTCATCAGTGTTTTGTAGTTTTTAGCATACATGTCCCATGCATGCTATTTTTAGATTTATATGTAGATATTTCATTTTTTGTGTGACTATAGATGGTATTGTATTTTATATTTTGATGTTAATTGCTAGTATACAGAGATATAAGTTTTTAAATATATTTGTCTTGTATCCTGTAACCTTGCTGAATTCACGTCTCACCTCTAGTTTGTGTGTATAATTCCATGGGATTTCATTACAGAGACAATCATAGCATACAAAAATTGAAACAGTTTTGTTTCTTCCTTTCTGAGTTGTGGGCCTTTATTTCCTTTCCTTGGTTTAGTGCACTGGCTAGGACTTTCACCAATATGTTTAATAATGGTAAGAGCAGACATTCTTGCCTGATCTAAGGGGTACTCAGCCTTTCACCACTAAGTATGTCAACTGTAGGTTTTTTGTAGATGCTCGTCAACAAGCTGAGGAAGTCGGGCTCAATTCCTTTTTTTTTCTTTGCAAGTTTTAAAACGTGTAGGTGTTGGATTTTGTCCAATTTGTTTTCTGCATTGATTGCTATGACATGGTTTTCCTTCTTTACCCTATTAAAACGGTGGAACATACCGATTCGTTTTTGAATACTGAACCACCCCAGCAACCCTGAAATAAATTCCATTCGGTCATGATGCATATATTTTATGTACATGTATATGATTTCATGTTGTTGAATTCTATTTGCTGATATTTTGTTGACAACTTTTGCTTGCATATTGATAAGAGCTATCAGTCTGTACTTCTCTTTTTTGTACTTTCTTTGGTTTTGGTATCGGTAATATTACTTCATAAAATAAATGAGGAAATATTCTACCATGTTTCCCTGAAAATGAGACCTAGCTGGACTTATTCTCTGGGCTTAGAGATTTCTTTTCTGGGAATTTTAAAATTATGAATTCTATTTCCTTAATAGTTATAGGGCCATTGAAATAATCTGTTTCACACTAGGTGAGTTTTGGTCATGTATTATTCCTTTGATGTCTGGAGATATATAGTTATGTCTTCTGTTTTGTTCCTGATATTGGTAATCTGTGCCTTCTTTTTGCTTCTTTGTCAGTTGCCAGAAATTTGCCAATTTTATTGATCTTTTAAAAAACCAGCTTTTCTTATTGATTTTCTCTATTGTTTTTCTGTTTTCAATTCACTGATTTCTGCTCTTATCTTTATTTTTCCTCTCTTCTATTTGATTTGAGTTTATTTTGCTTTGGGTTCTGACGTAGGGGCTAAGATTATTGATTTGAGACTTTCCCTCTTTTTAAATGTATGCATTTAATGGTATAAATTTCCCTCTATGCATTACCTGTTTCCCACAAATTATGTTGTATTTTCTTTTTTTTAAATTTATTGGGGTGAAAATTGTTAGTAAAATTACATAGATTTCAGGTGTACAATTCTGTATTACATCATCTATAAATCCCATTGTGTGTTCACCACCCAGTGTCAGTTCTTCCATCACCATATATTTGATCCCCCTTACCTTCATCTCCCATCCCCCACCCCTCTTACCCTTTGGTAACCACTAAACTATTGTCTGTGTCTACGAGTTTTTGTTTCTCATTTGTTTGTCTTGTTCTTTTGTTGTTTTTGGTTTATATACCACATATCAGTGAAGTCATATGGTTCTCTGCTTTTTCTGTCTGACTTATTTCGCTTAGAATTATACTCTCAAGATCCATCCATGTTGTCACAAATGTTCCTATATCATCTTCTCTTACCTCCGAACAGTATTCCATTGTGTATATATATCACAACTTCTTTATCCATTCATCTATCGAAGGACATTTTGGTTGTTTCCATGTCTTGGCCACTATAAATAAAGCTGCAATGAACATTGGAGCACACGTGTTCTGGTAAGGCTGTGTCTTCACTGTTTCTTTGCCTTTTTGTTGTTGTCTATTATTTCTGTGTGGTGGTATTCTATGATGTTTCCCTCTGTTTCTTCTTTTATTACAGTATATATTTCAGTTCTGGATTTTTTATGAGTGGTTACCCTTAAGTTTATGTAAAAGAAAGTTTGATATTTAGAGTATTCCATTTTCTTCAGCACGCTTACTTTCTCCATTCCCATATTCCGGTTCAGGCCTTTACTCTCCCCCTTTTTATGTTTTGGTTGCCACAAATTGTCCCTGTTGATGGTGGTTGAATAGCCTCCTTTAGTATTTCTTGTAGTGCAGGTCGTGTATTAGAAAATTCCCTCAGCTTCTGTATGTCTGGAAAGGTCTTTATTCCTCCTTCATATCTAAAGGATATCTTTGCTGGATATATTATTCTTGGCTCATAATTTCTCTCTTTCAATAGTTTGAATATTTGGTTCCACTCCCTCCTGGCTTGTAGAGTTTCTGCTGAAAAATCTGATGATAATCTAATGGGCTTTCCTTTGTAGGTTACCGTCTTCTTTTCCCTGGCTGCCTTGAGGATTCTTTCTTTGTCGTTGATTTTAGACAGCTTCAATACAATGTGCCTTGGAGAAGGCCTGTTGGGATTGAGGTAATTAGGTGTTCTATTTGCTTCTTGGATTCGAGGATCCAGTTCTGTCCACAAGTTTGGGAAGTTCTCATTGACAATTTGTTTGAATATATTCTCTGTTCCCTTCTCTCTTTCTTCTCCTTCTGGTATGCCCATTATTCTTATATTGCTCTTTCTGATGGAGTCAGAAAGTTCTTGTAGAGTTCTTTCATTTCTTTTAAGTCTCAAGTCTCTTTCTTCTTCCATCTGTGTAATTTCCAGGTTTCTATCTTTGATGTCACTGATTCTTTCCTCCATCTGGTCAACTCTACTACCTAAGCTGGTTATTTCATTCTTAATTTCTTCTATTGAGTTCTTAATCTCCAGAAATTCTATTTGGTTCTTTTTAAAAATTTCAATCTCTTTTGTAAAATGCTCATGTTGTTCTTTGTTGTGTGTCTGAGTTCATTAAACTGCCTTTCTGTGTTTTCTTGCATCTCGTTGAGTTTTTTCAGAACTGCAATCTTGAATTCTCTGTCATTTAAGTCACATATTTCCATATCTTTAAGTTCCTTTTCTGGAGACTTTTCACTTTCTTTCTGAGCTGTCTTGTTGCCTTGGTTATTCATGGCAATTACTGATTTATTATTTCTCTTTCTAGACATCTACAGGAGTGGCTTCTGCAACAGGTTGATAGGAAGAGGTCTTTCTTTTGTTTTCCAATACTTGTTGGTAGAATGTTTTATTTTCTCTCCGACTGCAGCCTTTTTTTCCCTCTCTCACACGGTAGTGCTATGTTTTCTCTGCACTATTCCAGCTCTCACACAACAGGGGGATTCCCTGGGAGATGGGCTTCTCCTCTGTTAATAGTTCGCCTGGGACACAGGGTGCAGTGTCCGTGTGGGTATGCGGAGAGCTTTTGAAGTTCCAAAGCTCTTCCTGCACCAGATTCAGAGCCCATATGTTTCAGCAGTTCTGTTTACTCCTGCAGGGATCCGCCCATATAGGTGGGGCCAGGGGCGGGGTGAGTTGTGAGAGGTGGCCCAGAGCAATGGTCACAACTACCACCACAGCCGGTCCTGCTTCCACAGCTCTCTCCCCTTTGCCGGAAGTAGTTGGGCTGCAAATCTGTGTCTGCGGTCTACAGTTCTCAGAACAGCAAATATTCTGTTCTTTTGATCTGACACTTACTGTTCCGCTTCTAGCACCGGGCACATGGGGACGGGGCGAGCTCTGGGAGGGAAGAGAGGGGGCAGCTAGTCTCTGTGCCTAAGGCTTCCATTCTCTGCTCGGCAGTGAGGGCTTAAACCACTGTTTTCAGCCTTCTTTCCTCAGTCTTTTCTCCGAGGTCTCTGCCATGAGTGTTGGATTCAGCCGTGTTATATGCTGTCCCCTCAGCCCTGTGGGCCATAAGCGGAGCCCTAGCAGTCCGAGTTCTTCCCTCTCCCGCAGCTGCGGTAGTTTCGGAATGCAGCGAGCTTGAAGCACTGAGGTAGGTCTGCATCTTGCGCCCACGTGGCTCTGTCTCTGCACTTCTCCCTTCCCTCCTCCCCCGCTCGTGTGAATCACCCACCTTGAGGTGAATTCAGTAGTGGGCCTCTTCGTCTTGCCTGTCTGCTATGTAGGGAGTCCTTTGTGGAGTTATTGTTGTTCGATTAGTTGTAAATTCCAGGGGAGCTTTACAGAGGCTCACCTCATACCGCCATTTTGATCTATCCTCTGTATTTTCAATTTCATTCTGTTTCATGTATTTTAAATTTCCCTTTGAGACTTTCCCTATGACACATATATTATTTAGAAGTATACTGTCTAGTTACCAAGTCTCTGGAGATTATTCCAATTATCTGTTATTGATAACTAGAACCGATAGAAATGAAAGGAGACATAGACAAATTCATAAGCATAGTTAAGACTGTCTTTGCTTTCTAGTTTAATTCCATTGGTTCTATTGCATTTTGCTTCACATGTCTTGCAGCTCTGTTGTTTTAGGATTGCTATGTCTTCCTGGTGGATTCTTCTTTTATTATTATATGATATCCCACTGTCTCTGGCAATTTTCTTTACCCTTAAGTCTACTTTATATGATATTAATAGAGCCACTACTGTTTTCTTTTGATTAATAATGTTTATGTGATATATCTTTTCCCATCATTTTATTTTCAACCTGCCTATATCATTATATTTGAAGTGAGTTTCTTGTAGACTCCATATAGCTGCATTGCTTTTTAATCCTCTCGGTCAATCTGTCTTTTGATTGGTGTAGTTAAATCATTTACATTTCATGTCATTATTGCTATATGAGGTCTTAAGTCTGCTGTCTTATTTTCGTTTGCTATTTTTTTTTGTTTTTTCCCCCCTGCTTTACTGAGGGTTAATCGAACATTTGTAAGAATTCTGTACTGATTTATCTATTGTTTTTTAGTTTATCTCTTTGTATATTTTTTAGAAGTTGCTCCAGGTACTGCACTGTATATACCGTGTTTCTCCGAAAATAAGACCTAGCTGGACAATCAGCTCTAATGTGTCTTTTGAAGCAAAAATTGATTTGACCTGGTCTTATTTTACTATAAGACCCCGTCTTATATAAGACTGGGAATATAATATAATATAAAATAATAATATATTATATTAATTTTTGTTCCGGAAGATGCATTAGAGCTGATGTACAGCTAGGTCTTATTTTTGGGGAAACAGGGTATATAAATGTATCACAGTCTACTAGTGTTGTCATTTCACCCAATCAGGTGACATGTAGAAACCTTACCTCCCTTGATGTCCCTTTCTCCACTATGGTTGATATTTCCTGTATGCACACTGAGAACCACATCAGACATACAGTTTTGCTTAAATTGTCAAACATAATCTACAAGACTCAAAAGTTTTAAGAAAAAACGTCTATCATAATTATCCATACTTTTGGTTACAGTATTCCTTCCTCCAAGATTCTTTCTTTTATTATTTCATTTCTGTTAGATAACTTCCTTTTGTCATTCTTTTTTAGTAGATTTGCTATCGATAAATTCTTAGTTTTCTTTCATCTGAGAATGTGTTGATTTCCCTTCATTCCTGAAAGATATTTTTGCTGGTTCTAGCATTCTGGGCTGAAAGTTCTTTTCTTCCAGCTCTTGAAAAATGTTGCTATTTCCTTCTGGCCTCCAGTTTCTGGTAAGAATTTTGCTATCATTTTACTTGGTAAGATGTTTCAAGATTTTTCTTTTGTCTTAACTTTCAGAGATTCGACTACACAGAAGTATGTCTTGATAAGGATTTACTTGGGTTTATCCTGTTTGGAGTTGGCTAAGCTTCTTGAAACTGTAGGTTTATGTCTTCTGCCACATTTGGGAACTTTTCAGTCATTATTTCTTTGAGAACTTTCTCAGAGGCATCTTCTTTCTTTCTAGGATTCTGATAACACAATGTTAGAGCTTTTGCTGTCCCACAGGTCCCTGAGGCACTGTTTTGTTTTGTTTTTACCCCCCCCCCCCACCTATTTTCTCTCTGTAGTTTAGACTGGGTAGTTTCTATTATTCTACTATCAAGTTCATTATTTCTTTCCTCTGTTCCCTTTATTCTGTATCAGGTTCTTCCTTTTATCTTGTATTTCTTTTGCTGAGACTATTTTTCATTTGTTTCAAACATGCCCCTAATTGTTTGGTAGGGCTTTTTTTTAATGATGGTTGCCTAAGAAATCTTTGTCAGATAATTGTAACATCTTTGTCATCTTGCTGTTGGCATCTGCTATCTCTCTTTTTTTTTTTGCATTCAGTTTGAGATCTTCCTGGTTGTAGGTATGAAGAATGACTTTTTATTGAAAGCTGGACATTTTTGGTACTGTTTTATAAGACTCTGGAGCTTATTTGAACCTATGCTTTAGCTGGCTTTCTCTGACATTGCTCCCACAGGGAAAAGATGAGTGTGGAAGAATCTCATCACAGCCAGTTGATGGTAGAAACAGTGCCCCAATTTTTTTCTGTCATGTTGGGCTGTAGAACGGTCATTTTCTTTCTTGCTAGGCTGTGCCTTTCCTGGTCCTTTGGCTAGAGAGTAAGCTTCCCCTCCGTCCCCCCACACCTGTTAGGCTTTCTAGATTGTCAGTTTTCTCTAGCACCCAATCTGAGACATACTCGTCTGAGGCAAAAAGAGAAGAAGGGAAATCACTGCTGTCATTCCTCAGGCCCCAAAGTCCCCAGCTGGTCAGCCCTTCTAATCTCCACCTTTTACAGTCTTCTAGTAATTGTTTTTTACATAATGTTTCGAGTTTTAGTTATACTTAGCAGGAAGAAGGTGAGAGTAACTCTACTCCATCTTCCCAGATACAGAAGTCCTTTGGTTATTATGATCATGTTCAATCAGTTCCTAAGCTGTGTAAAGAAATTCAGGTTTGATTTCACTCTTTTTGGATCATAGAATGGTCCTCCACCTTCATAAAATAGTTTATATCACAAAACATTTTTAGCTTTGAGGTAAAACCTCATGGATGATTATATTATGTAATGCGTGTTTATGAATCCTTTAAAAGTAGAATTTAAAAAGATTATTTCTTAAATCCTTGGCTTCTGAGAGTCAAATTAATTTACATGATTAAATAAAGTGCTGTTCTCTCATGAATACGGGGAATTCCTGCCCAGATCAAATTCAAATGATTATTTTTATTACTAACCACAGCTACAGAATGTTTGTAATAAGTGCTGCCAAAACATTAATTGAATAAGCAGGTTTCTTCACTATCCGAAAGTAGAGCGTTCCTATGAAACCTTTCCTAAGCTGAAATGGCGTAAAATGAAGAGTGTCCTCTACTTACTCAAAGTCGCACTGTGCCATTTCACTTTTACAAAGACCTACATTAGCACAGTAACAGCTTTTTTTGTAAAAGTGAGAATCCTCTTCGTATTTCTTTCAGCTAATGAAAACAGGTACTAACGTAGATCTTTGGTGAAAGTGAAGTGGCGTAACAGACTTTCGCAAAGCGGGGGGCACCTGCATTTCATTTAAATGACAACAGCCAAATGACAACAGTAATTTGCTGCTTAGAAATAAACATCTATTACTTATTAAGAGTAAGAAAAATGAACACAAAGGCATTAAAGACAGAATTAGAAATCTAGGATTACTACTTTCCAATAGTGGATGCCTTGTCATCTCACTTCATAGCACGGTTCTTTATTAAAATGCAGACAATTTTGGCTTTATGATTCTCAAAATCAAGAACATCTATTGTTAATATTAAGGATATGTTTCAGATGTCTTGAAACCCCCACAACATGTTGGCCCTTATGGTTTCAAATACAACACCTCTAATAAAGGAGTCTCTCTGAAACAGGTAGCTTTACATGTCTATTTTAAGTTGAATAAAGGCACGGAACAGATTTCTCTCTGGGGTTGCTGTGTTTAATGAAACATTACTCTTGTATGTTTTTGTTTTAATTATTGGCAACAATAGGTAAAGCATTAGTTGGTGCCTACAGAAAATGCATTAAGGACTATCACAGAGCACCTCATTAACTATAGATAAGTATAATATCTTAACTAAGAAAGAATTCTTCAGTGAAAATACCAATGCTGTTCAATTACTGAAGTCAATTTGTGGGTTCAAGGGCTAAACAGAAGAGCTCCAAGTATCATTCTTAATAAATATTCACTCACTGTTTACTATATCAAAGGCACAGTGCTAGCTGCTGCCTATGATTTCATTCTCTACTATCCTTAGAAAAATGAGATTCTTCAATCATTTGTTTTCTAGAATCCCTTTCTATAGTTGCTCTTAACATTTTTATCCATAAGGTGGAACAGTAGCATTACTCTGGGTAAACTACTTATTTTTTGGCCTAATTTCTGCATTTTGTAAAATAGCATGTAGCAACACACGTACCTTAGGGAGAATTAACTGTCCTTTAATCTGTGTCCAGTATATAAAAACCATATCCAAACACATACAGCACAGAAGAACACAATGTATTAGGAAAACTTCCAATGGATTAGGTTGACCAATGGAAATAATTGAGATACTGCAAATTTTTTCTATTAAAGATGGCAGAATTCCCATACTTTATATACTGTCACAGGGCAATAATATAATACTTTCCCTAGTTCAGCAGAAGTGGTTACAAACAGCTACAAATGTTTAGTGTCTTGAAACATTTCCAAATTTTATTAGTGTCCTTTTTTTCCCTTATGCAACAAAAAAAAGATTTTAGAGAAAATATATATGAAGATGTGTTAAAGCATTTTGGCTTCGAGAAGAAGGCTCAGGATATAATTTAAGAGTCTGATAGAAGATGAATGTTATAAGGCATTTCAAAGGGAAGAAATTTTCCTACTTTATGATATTCAAACAGTATCAGTGATTAACAAGCTTATGGAAGATATACCAATAAATGAATATTAAGATATATAAAACAATCCTATTAAAAGGTGATAAACATTTAAAAGGGTCTCTTATTTACCTCTTCTACATTGGAAGCTGTCTTAGCAGAAGTTTCCATGAAGATAAGTCCATGTTCTCGTGCAAAAGCTTCACCTTCTTCTTTTTTTACTTCTCTTCTAGATTCTAAATCACTAAACATAGGAAAGAAAGGGCCATATTATTAATCAACACAGGACAATTAGAGGCGTCTGTAGAAAATGTACCATGAGATTCAAAGTCGTACTGACCATTCTTTCAATTAGTTTTTAACACAGTAATCAACTACATTATGCTGGGTACTACGAGGGTCGAAGTGTTTTGAGTACACTGCTTAGTTTCAAACAGAAGAAAGATTCTGAGTTATAGTCCCAGAACGCTAAAATTCGGAGAAACCTAAAGGGAACATCTAGCCCAATACCCTGCATTTCAGAATAGTGGATTCCAAAATGAAAGGAACCATTTTACTCAAAATAATAATTTTAGAGAGCAGAAGTACACGAGTCTCCTCATCCTTCAGCCAGATTGACTGCTATGAATGTAATTAAAAAATAAGTCACACAATTCTCAGAAACTATAGAAAACTGCTTAATAAAATCCAAAGTCCTAAAAAAATTAATTAGATTATTAATCCCAGTTGGTTTAATACCCAGTAAAATAAAGCGTAAGATAGAAATTTTGGACAAAAGCATAGTATTCACTTTTATTATACTAGAATTGCATTAGTAAAGTGTGTGTGGGGGGAGAAGTAGCACTCTCCTTCAAGTGTTTTATTGTAAAAATTTTTAAACTTTACTATTATTAGGGAACCATAAAAGCAGCAAGAAAAAAGCAGTTAGTTACCTACAAGGGAGCCCCCATAAGCTGTCGGCTGATTTTTCAACAGAAACTTTGCAGGCCAGAGGGACTGACATGATATACCATATTTTGCCGTGTATAATGCACTTCTGTGTGTAATGTGCACTCACGTTTTTGGCCTAGACTTTCAGGGAAAAAAAATCTTTTGTTTTAATCTTTTAATTCAAATTTTTATTTGTTTACATTTAGGTACTTTTTTTTGTATCATAAAGGAATTTTAGCATTTGTATTTTTAACATATTATGGTACAAGAAATTTTATGCAACAAATAAATACAAAACACAAGAATAGATACAAGGTACAAGAGATTTTATGTACTGGTAACAAATTTACGATATTTAAGCATCATAGAAGGCAAAGAAGTCTTTACGATATTTATGCATCATAGAAGGCATAGAAGGCAAGTTTGTTTTAAGTTCAACAAGACCAATTATTGTATTCCAGGGTATTATTTTGCACACAGATATATCATTATTGATTTCTAGAGTTATACTTTTATCTCATAAGCATAAATAAAAGAATTAAAAACATTTATGTAGATACAGAATTAGTACTACCCATGTATAATGTGCATTCTTATTTTTCCCTCACAAATTTGGGCAAAATAGTGCGTATTATACACAGCAAAATACGGTATGTAGTGATGAAAAGCAAGGATGTACAACTAAGATTACTCTACCCAGCAAAGCTATCATTTAAAATGAAAGGATAAAGAGTTTCCCAGACAAGAAAAAGCTAAAGGAGTTCATAACCATCAAACCAATATTCTAAGACATGTTAAAGGGACTCCAACCAGAGGAAGAAAGAAAGAAAGATAAAAAAGATGAATAATAAAATGGCAATAACTACGTTTCTATCAACAATTACTTTCACTGTAAATGGAAAAAGACATAAGATGACTGAATGTAAGAAAACAAAACTCTTACATATACAAGAGACTCGTATCAGATTAGAAGACACACATGGACTGAAAGTAAAGTAATGGAAAAAGATACTTCATGAAAATGGAAACAAACAAACAAAAGCAACACTTATACAAGACAAAATAGACTTTAAAACAAAGGCTATAACAGAGACCCAGTAATCCCACTTCCTGGTATTTATCCGAAGAAACCCAAACACTACTCCGAGGGCATGTGTGCATCCCTATGTTCATTGCAGCATTGTTTCCAATGGCCAAGATGTGGGGGCAGCCTGAGTGTCCACTGATGGATGAATGGATAAAGAGGAGGTGGTACATACATACAATGGAACATTAGCCATAAAAAGGAATGAAATCTTGCCATCTGAAACATGGATGGACCTACAAGATATTATGCTAAGTGAAATAAATCAGACAGAGAAAGGCCAACACCATATGATCTCACTTATGTGGGGAATCTAAAGAACAAAATAAATGAACAAACAAAACAGAAACAGACTCATAGATACAGAGAACATTTTGATGGCTGCCAGGTGGGAGAGGGTTTAGGGGGATGGATGAAAAAGGGGAAAGGATTAAGAAGTATAAATTGGTAGTTACAAAACAGTCATGAGGATGTAGGGTATAGCATAAGGAATATAGTAAATGAAATTGTAATAATTATGTATGGTGTCAGATGGGTACTAGATTTATCGGGGGTGATCACTCTGTAAGTTATGTAAGTGTCTAATCACTATGTTGTACACCTGAAACTAATATTGTGTGTCAAGTGTAATTGAAAAATAGCATACCTATGTACTTCCATCTAGCCTTAACACATATTACTTTGACAGATTTATAGCAGATGATTTTTCTGTTAAGAAATAAAATCAATAGTTACAGTTGAATTGCCTCCTGTGTATCTGTTTGTTCCTGATCTCATTCTCTTCCCTTGTACCTTGTACCACTCCGTATTTGGCGTTTTCATTCTCATGATGTTTTTATATTTATACTCATGGTTATAGCCATACAATAGAGGTGTTTCTTTTTGTTTTGCATGTTTTTAGAAAATACAGATGTAGCTATTGTTCTACTTGTTAATTTTGGTCAACACTGTTTTTCAGATTTATCTACATAATATATGTAAATCTAGTTTCCTAATTTTTTAACTACTGTATTAATTCTATTAAATGAATGGGACACTATTGTTAATTCTCCATCTGACAAAGTTATTTGCAATTTTTAATTATTATAAACAATGTCACAATGAAAACTTTATATAGTTTTTAGGTGTACATGTGCCAAAACTTTTCCACAGTACTATTTTTCAAACTGTGCCAGGACTGAGAGAATTGTAAAACCATTTAATAAGTCATAATCAAAAATTTAAAAAAATATGTTTATCACCCACTGTTTCATGGACTATTTGTTTTTTATATAGGTATATACATAATTTTATGTATAGGGTCATGATGGAAAATGTACCGTGTTTCCCCGAAAATAAGACCTAGCCAGACCATCAGCTCTAATGCATCTTTTGGAGCAAAAGTTAATATAAGACCCGGTCTTTTATTATATTAAACTAAGACCGGGTATATTATATTTGTTATTATATATTATATTATATTATACCCAGTCTTATATTAAAATAAGACGGGGTCTTATATTAACTTTTGCTCCAAAAGACGCATTAGAGCTGATGGTCCAGCTAGGTCTTATTTTTGGAAAAACACGGTATTTATTTTAGGTCAAATCAAAAGTTCAAAAGCCACTGCCCTTGAATATATACTAGTATACAGCTGCTTTCACAAAATAGTTGTATATTTATTACTCTTAGCAGCAATGCTTGAATTACCATTATATCACATCCTTATCAACATGTGGTAATAAGATCACACTTGTTAATGTCTGCCAATCTGATGGTGAATGGTACCACACATTTATGTTAATTTGACTTTAGCAGAGTATTAGTGAGTTTCATAAATGCTTATTAGCAACCTCATTAAATTAGGAAATACACAAAAATTTAAAATGAGACAGTCATTCATTCATTCATTCCATCATTCATTCAACATTTACTGAATGCCTTTTATATGCCAGGAATTTTAGTAGGTGGGATGTATTAATGAACAAGCCAGACAAAAGTGTAAATACATATAGTTGACCCTTGAACAATGCAATGGTTGGGGCATTGCACATATAATTGCACAAAATCCATATATAACATTTGACTCCCCAAATCTTAGCTGCCCTTAGTATCTGTTGGGGATTGGTTCCAGGACCCCACGGATACCAAAATCCATGGATGCTCAAGTCCCTTAGATTAATGCATATAGTTAGCCCTTTGCATCTGCAGACTCCCAACCAAGGATCGAAAACGGTACCAGGTATTTACTGAAAAAAAAAAAAAAATCCCTCTAAGTGGACCCACACAGTTCAAACCTGTGTTGTTCAAGACCAACTGTATTTTAGTACGGGACACACAGACAATAATATTAAATGAGTCTTGTTTTTTTACCCCACAGTGACTTTGTTTTACATATATTCATAATCATGCTATATCTGCAACTTTGTGTCCTAATTTTCTTCACTTAATATTGGTATCTATGTCACTACATCTTTTCCATAAATATTTTAGTGACTAATTAATAATAATATCCCATCAAGTAGATATTTAACAATTCACTTAACTATTTCCTTACTGCTGGATGGTAAGACTACTAACACAGTATGAACCACGTACTGTGTATGAAGTGTTTTACATGGATTATTTAATTATCTTGACAGGTGAGAAACAGGCATAAACGAGTGAAGTAAAGCATCTGAGCTCACACTCTAGGAAGAGCTGGTAGTGATTCTATCCAGACCACTGTGCTAGACTATATCTTTAAAACATTTTTTAATGATTACTTTTTCTGGTAATTGATTATATTGAAGAATTTTTTGTTAAATATGGAAAAATACACACACGTCTCATCCACATGTTAAGTAACGTCAATGTTTCAACTTTACAAAATTCTGCAGGAATTTCGTAACTTCAAAACTGGGTGACAGATAAGCTGTCAGTTATGTTTACAAAGTTGCCATATCAGTCGTTATCAGTCACTGTTGTTTCTGTGATTGAAACTTCCATGAATGATTCTAATGACTGTTTTGTAACCTTCACCTTTACACATTAGAAATATCTTGCAGTTTATAAAATGCCACCTAAGCATTCATTCAGTGAAACAAGCGCTGAAAAAACACTCCTAAAACTGAAATAGTGGAAGAAAAGTTTGATACAAAATACTATAAAGGGAACAGCAAGTATAGGCCATGACATTAATTTAGGTGACTGTACTATAAAATATTAGTGGTAAGACTAAAACACATAAAGCAGGCAAACTGAGTTTGCAAATATCATAGCATAACTAGGTAAGAATAATTTATCCAACCATAATCTGAGGACCTTCTGTGCGCCAAACTCCTTCCTGGTTCTGGGGACAGACCACTCAACAAAACACAAAAATCCAACCCCTCCTGGCCTCACTGAGTTTACATTCTAGTACAAATTAAGAAGGGGGGGAATGCTAGCAACAGTGATGTGATAACATGCTCCTGGAATTAGCCCCTTTGTCTGACAATTATTTTTAAGGGAAAATTACCGTGTTTCCCCGAAAATAAGACCTAGCCGGACAATCAGCTCTAAAGCGTCTTTTGGAGCAAAAGTTAATATAAGACCCGGTCTTATATTAAACTAAGACTGGGTATATTATATTTATTATTATATATTATATTATATTACATTATATTATACCAGGTCATATATTATATTAAAATAAGACCGGGTCTTATATTAATTTTTGCTCCAAAAGACACATCAGAGCTAGGTCTTATTTTCGGAGAAACACGGTAGCTTTGAATTACACAAAATCTTCAAGAAAGTACCTTTCCCTTTCCATTTTATGCATATGCCACATTATATTTAAACCATCTTTTATTTTTGGATATTTAAAGTTATTCCCAGTTTTCCATTACCAGTATCTGATTATGTTTGCATTTTAAAATGTTATCTTAGCAGAGGATTAGGGACTTGGACGTTTGAGGGATTTTTCAAAGAAAAGCAAGTGACTTTTCTATTCACAATTTTTGTTTTTATCACTCTACTTTGTCCATTTCCTCAGTTTTCCTGGCATAAAATCATATTATTGTCTTTGACTTTTCACCCCCTCTAAATTGCTTTCATTACTTAAATATTTCTTTCTTAAATCATTCTTTTATTATGCCCCCTTTTTGTTTAAGGTTTGTATGATAATCCTTTAACTATTTAAAAACTTTCATCTTTGTAGATTTTGCTTCCTACTTCTTGTATAACAAATTTAAAATGGCATAGTAAGAAAAATCTATGTCATCTGTCACTCTGACTAGGTCACTGCCCTTCTCAGATCCCTTCCCTGGCTTCCTAGTGCTTAATACAACTAATTCAAAAATTGCTTCTTCTGTTTCCACGTCTACCTCAACGCACCTCATCTAATAATAATCACCTCATTTATCTCCTTCATTCGCATTTACTCTTTGCATGCCATACATTCTTTTTTCCTTTTTCCTACCTTCTTCCTTAAAATGTCTTTCCACAACTACAATAGTCCTAATTGTAAGGGCCACCCACCCACAATCATTAGAAACACCTCTCGTACATACTAAGCTTTGCCTTTTTACATTTAGACTATAAGCTCCTCATGGGCAGCAACCAAATTCAAGCCACAAGTGAGCTGCCACTCACCATGCTTCAGACACAAGGAAAACACTGGTAGGACAAGGGAATAAAAATTCTCATTCTTCTCCAAACATTCTTCTCTTATCATATCACACATCACCACTAAAGATAGGATGAATACTTCCGTATTACAAAGACTAAAGATTCCTTCCAAGAGCCTTCATCTTAAATTGGCTTAGTGAGGTAATTTAAATGAGGAAAAGATAACCAAGAAAGGCCTTGAGTGAAAACAAAGATAATACACACTTCTAACTACAAAGTAATTAAAAGTTAGCCTTCTACAATGGAAATATCATTTAATATTTTCTCTTAACAGCAAATCTAGATTTCTATTAAAACAATACTCACTAAAATCAAATCTATACAGTACACTTGACATAAAAGAAACTGTACATTTAAAGTAAAGTGTGATGAGTTTCACACACATTACCTGTGAAGCCATCAGCCTCTCCAAAGTTTCCTCACATCCCACTGTAATCCATCCTTTCCTCCTCCTGCACCCTAGGCAACTAATGATCTACTTTCAGCTGCTATAGATTAATCTCCATTTACTAGGATTGCATATAAATGGAATCACACAATATGACTTTTTTGCCTGTTTTTTTCACTTGGGATAATTATTTTGAGACTCATCTACTTTGCTGCATCTATCAACAGCTCATTCCTCTTTATTGCTGAATGGTATCCCATTGTATGGCTATATGACAACTTATCTACTCACCAGTTAATTGAAATGCGGGTTTTTCCCAGTTTTGAACCATTACAAATAAAGCTACTATGAACACTCGCATGTTTCTTTGTGTGGACATACGAAAGCATGTTTATCTTGGGTGAATACCTAGGAGTGAAATGGCTAGGTGGTATGGCAGATGCATGTTTACTTTCTAAAGAAACTACCAAATTGTTTTCCAAAGTTGTATCATTTTATATTTACACCAGCTGTATACAGGTTTAGTTCTTTTACATCCTTGCCGACACGTGGTATGTTAATCTTTTTAATTTTAGCCATTTCAGTGAGTGTGCAAGGTATATCTGAGGTTTTAATCTGCATTCCCCTCATGATTAGTAGAGTTAAATATTTTTCATGTGCTTACTTACCATCTGTGTATCTTTACTGACTCATTTTTAAAACTGGGTTGTCTTTTTATTAACGAATTGTAAGAATTCCACATTTATTCTAGATTCAAATCTTTGGTTGGATATATGTTCTGCAAATACTTTCTCCTTTTCTGTAGCTTGTCCTTTTATTTTTGGAACTGCCTTTTGAAGAGCAAAAACTTTAAATTTTGTGGAAGTATAATTTATTGATTTTTTTCCTTTATGCTTTTCTGTCCTATTTAAAAAATGCTTGGGGGGCGGACGGGTGGCTCAGTTGGTTAGAGCGCGAGCTCTTGGCAAGGTGGCTGCCAGTTCGATTCCCACATGGGCCAGCGAACTGTGCCCTCCATAACTAGAATGAAGTCAATGAACTGCTGCTCAGCTCCTGGGTAGCCAGATGGCTCAGTTGGTTGGAGTGCGGGCTCTCAACCACAAGGTTGCTGGTTCGACTCCTGCAAGGGATGGTGGGCTGCGCCCCTAGCAACTAATGGCAACTGGACCTGGAGCTGAACTGCGCCCTTCACAACTATGATTGAAAGGACAACAATCTGACTTGGAAAAGGCCCAGAAATACACACTGTTCCCCAATAAAATATTAAAAAAGAAATGCCTGACAAAACCAGAGTCACTAAAAGTTTGTTTTCTTCCAGAAATTTTTATACTTTTAGCTCTTACATTTAGGTCTATGATCCACTTCCAGTTAATTTTTATATATTGTGTGAGTTAAGGATCAAGGTTCATTTTTTTGCACATGGCTATTCACTTGTTCTAACACCATTTAATGAAAGGATTATCCTTTTCCTTAATTGCCTTGGCAACTTTGTCAAAAAATTAATTGACCATACATGTATGGATCTACTTCTGGACTTCTCATTCTGTTCCACTGATCTATGTCTATCTACGCCATTATCAGACTAAACTAATTATAGTAGTTTCATAATAAATCTTGAGATCAGTGTTAGAGAAGCCAATGAATCCTCTAATTTTGGCTATTCTGTGACCTTTGCATTTTCACATAAATTTTTAAATTAGCTTCTCAATTTCTACCTTCTTAAAAATATCTGAAGAATTTTGATTGGGATTACGATGAATCTTTAGATCAATTTGGGAGGAACTGACATCTTAAAAATATTTCGGGACGGTCTGGTGGCTCAGGTGGTTGGAGTGCCGTGCTCCTAACACCGAGTTCACTGGTTTGATTCCCACATAGGCCAGTGACCTGCGCCCTTTATAGTTTAGATTGTGAACAACGGCTCTCCCTGGAGCTGGGCTACCGTGATCAGCCAGAGGTTGGTGTGAGCTGCCGTGGGCTGCTGCATGCTGCCGTGGGCTCTGTGTGCTGCCATGGGTGGCCGGTGGCCAGCGTGAGCAGTCGGAAGTTGGCATGGGCTCTGTGTGCTGCCGTGGGCTCTGTGTGCTGCCATGAGTGGCCAGTGGCCGGCAGCTGCCGAGAGCTGCCGTGAGCTGCCGACCGACTGGCTCAGCCGGGGGGAGCGCAAGGCTCATAACACCAGCATGGGCCAGGGAGCTGTGTCCTACACAACTAGACTGAGAAACAATGGCTTGAACCGGAATGGGGGAGGAGGTAGGGGAGGTGGTAGAAAGAGGCGGAAAAACATTCTGTTTTCCTACCCATCAACAGTCTCTCTCTCTGTTTATTTCGGTTTGTTTTTTTTTGACTAAGGACTCAAAAGATAAGAAAGTAATCATCTAATAATAGAATTTTAGGAAGACCATGGTAACTATAACTTAGAGCTGAGGAAAAAATACCTGTGAATAAAACAGTATATTTAAAATTGTTTAGGAATCATTTATTTTCTTACTGAGATATAAATGACATAACACTGTATAAGTTTAAGGTGTATGTACAACCCACTGATTTGATACGTTTATATAATACAGTGTGACTATCACCAGAGCATTAGTTAACACCTCCATCACGTCCCATAACTCTCATTTTATGCTGTGGTGAGAAAATTTAAGATCTAGTCTCTTAAGTATGTAACACAGTACAACTTTGAAGTATATAACACAGTACTGATAACCATAACCGTAACGCTGGGTACCAGCTCTCCAGAACTTATTCATCTTCTGACTGCAAGTTTGCACCCTTTGACTACCATCTCCCCAATCCATTTGTTTACTTTGTTTACAATATTCCTTATTATTCCTATAACATTGAAGGATCTACAGTGATACTCTTTTTTTTTTTTTTTTTAATTGGGGAAGGGGAACAGTGTGTACTTCCAGGCCTTTTTTTCCAAGTCAAGTTGTTGTCCTTTCAATCTTAGTTGTGGAGGGTGCAGCTCAGTTTCAGGTCCAGTTGCCATTTTCTAGTTGCAGGGGGCACAGCCCACCATCCCTTGCGGGAGTTGAACCGGCAACCTTGTGGTTGAGAGCCCAGTGGCCCATGTGGGAATCGAACCGGCAGCCTTTGAAGTTAGGAGCATGGAGCTCTAACCGCCTGAGCCACCGGGCCGGCCCCTGCAGTGATACTCTTTTATTCCTGATATTGGTAATGTGTGTTGTCTTTTTTTCATGATCCGTATCTATTTATCTTCTCAAGAACTAGCTTTTAATTTCACTGGTTTTCTTATTACCTCCTTTTTTGCTTACCTTGGGTTTAATTTACTCTTATCTTTCTAGTTTCAATCTTAAGGTGAAAGTTTAGGTAATTGATTTTGATTTGAAACTTTTTCCTAATACAAGTATTTAGTATTATAACTTCCCTTTGAGAACTGCTTTAACTGCATCCCACAAATTGTCAAAGATCGTAGAGATAGAAATTAATTTCTGGAAAACAGGTAATAATACAAATAATTTTGGTCCATAGAAATAGACTGTGCCCCATAGAATATGACTATCATCCTATGGTATTGTTTAGTTTTGTATCCATTTGTAAATTCATTTCTGCATTCCTTATTTCATTAAAAATGTGGTACTTTGAATTACCTTTTAAATCAACCGTAATATCTTACTGGTTCCCTCATTAATTAATTGTGTCTAGCTAGCATTTTAGAAATACTAATTTTATTTTTTACCACTGTAATCTTCTACTAAAATCAGTGGAAACTTTCCCCCACTCTTGCAAGTTTATAGAAACTATGGGCAAGAAACTGTTCTCCCATTTCTATCACTTCAAACGTAGAGAACTAGGACATCACTGCAGACAATGCTCCCTAGCAACACAAAGGAAAATAAAACTGAAAAACATTAGGATGACACTACATAAAGCTTTAGAGGTAAGTTTAAAAGCACTAATGAGATATGTACTGAACAATATTAAAAGTGTTTCAGGATTTTAAGTAGAAATGCATGGGATTCATCTATGTCATGTATTAACTCTTAGAAAGTACATTAAGTCATGAAAAAGGGAAAAATATTTTTTTGAGTTTTGCACAGATACTTACTTCTACTGCCAAGTAGTTAAAACAATTTGGATAATATTTAACAGTGACTTATCCCCCAAATAAATCAGTGGGTTCTATTTCAAATTACTAATCAAATAAAACTCTTTTAGATTATTCTTTAAAGTATACCTTCCAAAACAACAAAAAAAAACTATTTGAAATAATAATTTCCAACAAAGCTTATTATCTTTATTTAAAAAATCAAAAGAAACATCTTAGGGTTTTCACAATTTTATAATTTAAGAAGCAATAACTTATATTTGGACAAATGTACAAGATATGCGCTTTAACAGTTATCACATCAACAGTTATCCGTGGTCTTCATCATTAATGCAAAAAAGCTTTAAACTAGTCCGCTTACCTTTTATTTCCAATAAGCATAATGACCATGTTGGAATTGGAATGCTGGCGGGCATCTTCTAACCAGGTTGTCAAGTGGTTGAATGTATCTCTCCTAAGCATAAACCATAATCTGATTACTATTGGCAAAGGACATCCCCTAGTAGGGTACAATGAATGGTACAGGGCACAATGAAAGGTATATATTCCATTGAAGGTAACTATTTTTAGCCATATCCACTTATATAATGAAAAGAGTTCAAGTGCAGTATTTGGATTTATGATTATAGTTCAGTTTAGAAATTAAATGTAACATCCCTTTATAAAATTAGAATGTGTAAGTACCATTACCAAACTGATCAACTTGGGGGTACTTATATAAGAAAATAATTTAGTTGCAAATTCTATAGAAATTTGTATTTAATTCAAGACCCACAAATTTGAAAGGCAAACAGCCCGGGCATAAGGGCAAAGCTATACTTTTACTACTGGTACCATATTTATTTAGAAAAATTCTCTGCATTGACCACAGCACTAAAACATTTCCAAGTTCTCACCTTGTAATATCATACACTAGTAAAGCTCCTGCTGCACCTCTGTAATATGACCTTGTGATGGAACGAAAGGATTCTTGCCCTGCCTGTGAGGAAAGAAAAGGTTGAGAGTTTCCTTTAATAAATTGTCCTCTACATTTTCTTATTACTCACATGCAAAATATGGGCAGGTATGGAAAAGAAGAAAACCTATCTTCACCAATCTGGGAAAAGTCATGAATACCACTAGTGCTTAAGTCAACCACAAGTGCATGCAACCCCCCAGACCTCTAAACCTTTTTTGGCAATCCCTGACAACCCAATTTACTGAATGGCTTCACAATACATGAATCATTATTAGAGCACAGAATGGACTCCTAGCAACTAAGCTCTGAAGACAAATTTGAAAGGAAGCAAATAACCCAGAGCCTCACATTTGAATTCAATAACCCACTCCCTGGGGCAGCTGTTGACACTAGAATAAATAAAGTCCATTGTAAATAAATGATGAATGACATCTTTACGCCCACCATCTGCTGGTGTAAAGGTTGTTGGAAGGCCAAGGATGCAGATTTTATCAGTTATATCATAAACTGCAGTGAGCTTTCAACAGTCATCACATGGAATTCTTTGAGCAATCATTTTATTATGAAAAACAGAAAATGGCCCTCAATTTAATTTATATAATTTTTCTCCACACTTAATCAATTTTCTCTGTATTTGATATATAATGCTGTCAAAAGGCAACAGGATGTAAAAGTCATCTTTATATTCACTTATGAAAACAGACTTCAGATTATACAAATTTAGTTAATTTCTCTTTTACTGGTGGCACTAATGTTGTTTTTTAAGAAAGGCTGGTGAGGGACATGTCGACTGCCTTTGAGTTTACTCGTAAAATTGAGACAGTTCTTATAAAAATACTTTTTTTTCATTTTTAATCACTTTTTTCTACCTTTCAGAAAACATAAGCATGTAATAAATTAAGAACACACAAAGCCAATTTTCACAATTTTTGTATTCAAAATTTACTAACTTCTTGAAACATATTCATGCTTGTATGTTCTGAATGCGGCTCTTCCAATGTAAATATTCACCCTCAGAATGCAGAGCTCAGGTTCTGTTCTGTTCTAACATTTAATGCTAATTCCTGTTCTTGTTGGGCCTCCCAGGCCGCCCAGGCCTAGCACACAGTAGGCACTCAGAGAAAGCCTGCTGAGTGAGAGAATGAATCCTAACATCTTAGTTAAATGCAGCAAATGGTCACTACTCGATCTCACCTAAATGAGTGAACATCAGTACATCCTAGCATGCTAAGATTCAGTAAAAATAACTTCTGTGTGGAAACTAAAGATTTAGACCCTCTCTTTGTAACTCACGAGCAATTCTGGCACTTGAATAGTATCTTATGCTAAATTAGATACTGAGAAAGCCATCACATAAAAGGGCTGTAAAAATAGTTAGCACACATTTATATACCATTTCCATTCCTCCCGAACTGTTTTACCAAGAACAAACATGTTGTAATATAGAAATAACATCTATAACTCATGACTTTATACTGAATCCACTGAATCTGAATTTTGCCCTCCATTATAAAATCAAACAAAAACTCAACAAAAAACCCACATGTTCCAAGTGAGAACTATGAATATAGCTATGCCTCTTAAAATCTTTAATTACATACTAAGTAAAGATCAGTACTTAGAATAATTTCCAAAATCTTGAGACCTGACTTGTAGGAAAAACATCCCACATTCTGGCCTACTCTCTGTTAATGGCATTGGTAGTCTTGAAATAAATCTTGCTCAAATAAGTGTTTCATTATGGCGTTTCTAACTATATACAAAACAACAGCTAACTGCATAAAGCTAGCCCAGGGGTTAATTATTTTGGTCATATTAACACAAAGTAATCTAGTTTTTAAAAAGCAATTTAATATAAACTTGTCCAAACTGTGATTGACCTATATTGTTTTAAACGAAAAAGAATGCCAACTTAGGAAACAGAAATGTTATTTTTGATCCTCTACTATAAAGTGTTGCCTTAAAAGAGATTTTAGAAGCTTGAAACTGAACAGGATATAGAATTCTTTGTAGTAAGGGATTCCTAGTGGTAGCTGAGGGAGTAAAGAAAAATTCACTTAATGAAACGAGGATGACTGGTTAACAGCATCAGACCTGGCGAGGGTAGACCAGGAGTTTATTAGCTCACAACATAGCTATTGATTTCTGGGGAAAAAACCAGCAACATACCCAGAATATTCAAAAAAGTAGAACAGAGCAAGTTGGCCTTGAGAGATAATGGAAAAGCTCATTTTTAGTGATGCTTAGTATTAAAATCAGAGTCACAGAATATTTGTGAAAAAGAAGCCTTACTGATCTTCACTTTCCATGTTAGAATTGCTAAATCAAATAAACTTTATTTTTTGCCCTATACCTTTAGAATTTATTCCCAACTGCCAGATGAAGAGTCTCCCATACTGGCTTCCCCAGGTGCCTGAGTCGTTCTGCTGATTTTTTTTTTTTGTAGTAACCAGGCTGGCAACTTAACTCTTCTTCCTCTCCTGTTACAGCCATAACATTAACATACAACTTTACACACATTAAGCTACTGCTCAGAGTTCTCCAAATAGCCTGAATTTAAGCCCTAAGCTCTTAGGAATTTGATCCTAGTTCTTCAAAACTTTATTTTCTTAGTCAACAATAGTCTTGTTCAGGGGTGGCCGGATGGCTCAGTGGGTTAGAGCACGAGCTCTGACAACAGGGTTGCCGGTTTGATTTCCACATGGGCCAGTGAGCTGCACCCTCCACAACTAGACTGAAGGGCGACTTGGAGCTGATGGGCCCTGGAGAAACACATTTCCCCAATATTCCCCAATAAAATTAAAAAAAAAAAAAAGTCTTGTTCATAAAACGAATTTTTTGTCTACTGATATCCTGCCTGTATTCTGAATATTCCTGCTTTTATACCTCTGTTTATTTAACTCTCCCTGAGAACTATTTTCTCTCCCTCTTCATCTATCCTGTTTCTATTCCCTTTGCTAACCAGTCAAGCCTCTAATTCTCTCACAACGCTAGCAAGCTTGTCTACCACAGCCCACAGTTACCCTTTTTTCCTCACAATTCAAAAAGCACTTTCATGTGATCATTTGGTTCTAATACTATTGACTAGATAAAATGAGCACACTGCTTAAATGCTTATCTTTTTTCCTTTTTAGTTCCCCTTGAGGGGTAGCCTAACTCAGAATACTGAAGTATATTTATAGCAGGCACATTAAAATGGTATCTTGATTGATCCCAAAGAGCCAATAGTTAGAAAATTAAGATCTGTGAGGATCAATATTACAGCAATACCTCTTACTTTCTCATTGTTAGTCATTTATCTAACAATTCCAGCTATTAAAACCTAGCCAAGGACTAAAAAGAAGAAGAAAAGGATTTCTAAGTAGCCAAGTTGTCTAGTGCCCTAGCATGAAATCCCAGGTGCTTTACTAAAAAGACTCAACTTAAAAATCTAGACCAGGGATCAGGGAACTGCTATCACTGAGGAAATTGAAAATTTCATGCACTGAAATCTACATGCATGAACAAGACTTCTGTTCTGGACTATCGTGAGGTTAGTAAGAACCAAGTGATTCTCACTGCCTCAGTGTCCGTAGCGTGGTTGGAGAAAAAACCAACCTGGACTATAATTCCAGGCCTTTTTGAGGGAGTCTCCTATAGAAACTAAAGTAGATCCTGAGAAGAGAAACAAGGGTTGTAAATATCTATAAAGAATAGCAGATGTTGAATGCTTTAAAAAATGTAAGAATATTTACTTTGAGAAAAAGACTTAGAGGAGATGATGGCTGACTTCAGGTTCTTTTAATGCTGCCATGTAAGAAACACTCGGGACCACCGGTGGGAGGTAAACATTAGGGTAGAATGAAATGTCTAAGATAGTTTCCTGTCCCTGTGGTTGTTCAAGAAACGGCTGATGAACAGCTGCTGAAAGAGGCAAAATAGCTGGATCTCCAAAAGCCTCCGACTCCTGGGGGTGGGAGCAGAAGTAGGATTATTTCCCAGGGCTGGGTTCCAGGCACTTCCCTAGCCCCACTGAATTCTGGTCATCCATCCTCACTGCTCCCTTGCTACATAAAAATATTGATTATTTTTTTTTGGGGGGGAGGAGAAGGATTAAGGAGTTGAATATAAACTGACATTTTACAAAGGACCAAAAAAATGCCTGTAACTTGCTGAAAAGGTACTTTCAGTATGTATGTTTCACATGACTTTTTACATAATTGCACTAACTCCTACTTGATGGGAAAAATATTTGCAAATCTAAAATAAAAATATTTTAGGAAAGTTGAGAAGATATATGGACTTAAAACATCCATACTACAGATTTTTGGGAAGCATAAGATTTATTTGGATATGCTAGGAAGGCACTTGAAAAAGGGACAGAAAGTGAAAGATGAGTAACAACAGAAAAAGGTGGTGGGTAAAGGGTAGATGAGGGCCTAAGAGTGAGAATGGACTTCCTCCATCAGTCAATGAACAGGAACTGGGTGCATCCTACGACTTTCCTTGACTTAATGTGGCAGAGATGAAGAACATCACTCACCCGACTCCTGATAAAGGAAAAAAGGTGACACAGGGCCAAGGGAAAGCACTGCAAGGAAGGCACTGATGGATGTGATCACTGCTTCCGGCGAGACTACCTGCTAGCGGCTAGACTCACTATTTTTAAAAGAAAGCAAAGATGGTGGATGTGGAAATTTTGCAAGGAAAACATTCTTATTTTTGTGAATGGAAATGGATGTATAATGAATGACAACTATACTAACATCCTGAGACTTAAGTCATTGGGAAAAAGATTAATTTCTTTAAGGCCAATGAAACAAACCATAACATTTGGCAAATTTTTCCCTGAAGGACTCCAGAATGGTTTTGTAAATGTCCTGGGCCAGGAAGAGACACAACCCTCGCTAAAAATGTAGCTTGCTATCCAATCAATGTACACACTGCAAAACATTAACGATAGGGAAACCACGTTTCACTCAGATGTAAACTAAGCGAGGAAGCAACTTCAGTGTATGTCAGATAATGCGTATTAAAGATTCTAGAAATTAGGAGTGAAAGTAAGAAGAAAACCAATGACACTGAGAGGAAAACCTATGAGGCAGAGACGCCAGAAACAACTTTCAAAAGTAGTAAGTTAACACACATATTTGAACATTCCTTAAACTCTGGAACAGGCCACCGGGTCCTAGCACCCTCCATGTGGAAGACCTGGACTTCTTTTTTGGGAGTCATAATGTCTTCAACAGCACCACAGTCTTTCCCTTTTAGATACTGAGGACAGAAAGCTAGCCTTGCCATTCTAGAGGAAGTCTGAACAAGAGTTTTTCCTTTCCCCTTTCACACTGTCCAGCATTAGTAATTATTATAGATTTCTTTCAAAGTTCCCTGCAGTATAAAACAATCTACTCATATGCTAAGAAAAGTCTTCTATCAAACGAAAGCATGGCTAGTTAACCTACAAAACAACTGGGGAACGAATGACTTGTTCAAGTTTCATGGAGTGGGGGGATTATTACTTAAGCGAACACCCTAAGGACAGATGAACGATTGAATAAACTAGAATAAACTAGAATGAGGTGGTTTGTGCCTAAAATATTACCTAATTTTCATGACTACAATAATCTTTCCTTTTGAAACCATGTATTTCAGTACATGCTATCCCTTGAACATGTCCAATGAGCCTACTCATTCAGTCAATAAGATTTATCAAACACTGTATCAGTCAGTAAACTAAGAATACAAGATACAAAGTTGAATAAGATATAGATGATCTTTTCCCTCCCCATGTTTATTCTGAGGTTAGATAGTTGAACAAAAAACTATAATGACAGGATCAGAGCTATAACAGGAATAAAATATTATTGGGAGAATCAACTATCCCATGGGGATCAGAAAGGTTCCACAAGAGTTGACATCTGTGCTGATCTTAAATGGAAAGGGGGGACAAAATACTTCAAGCAAAGCAAGTATTTATGCAAAGTACAAGGAATGAAAAACATGTTTATTAAAGAACAGAAAATAGTTTGGTTTGCAACTACATGATACTGAATGTGTGTGTCCCACAAGTTTATCAGCTAAGAAAGCAACCTAGTTGATGTAAAACAATCAGTTTTCAAAAGAGAAGAAATTCTTTTAATACAGAAGTAGAAAATACTTCTTTTTGGTTGGAGATCTTTAATTTTAAATCTCTAGGAAAGAAGGGACTTTGCATATTTTATTTTTCCCTTTTCTGTGCAGTTTTGAAATCATGCTGCCTGAGAGAATATAAATCAAAAAAGTTATGAGGTGCTACAGGCTGGGGGGGAGGGAGGACCCTAAAAAAACAGCAACAGCATAACTCCTCAAGAGGAGATAAGCAAGCGTAAGAACCTAAGAGTCCAATGCTTAACTCTGGGACAAAGCAAGACAGAGATCTAGGGTTTTCCATTTCAGGGACGACTATGTGATACACAGGAAGTGTCAGGAAACCTATAGGTCTCACAAGGGCCTTCAGCAACTTGCTCGGTCTTCTGGGGAATCCAGTCTGTGAGACTGAATATTCTCCAAGTTCCTTCCTTCATTAGCTGTTAGAGGTGACAGGAGAGAAACTAAGACTGAGTAACTACAGAAAAAAAGATCAGGAGTGTATTATGACAAAATGCCTCATATTTCCTATTTCATTTACTAGTTTAGAGAACATGCTCTTTGTCATAATAGGAGACCTTTTGGGTTTTCTCAACTGGGGTTCTGTGAAGAATTAAGTCCTAACTGCCCCAAAGTAGTGGTTCTCAAAGTGTGATCCCAGGACTCCTGGACGTCCTTGAGACTTTTTAAGGGCCCATAAGGTCCTGTGTTTCCGAAGGACCTATTTATGTGAGGTCATATTTTCTCCATATACTTCAAGTAAACAACACACATAAGCCTCAGTGCAGAAGCAGATATCAGAATCTAGCTGTCTTCTATTAAACAGACTGTAAAGAGATTTTCCAAAATGTAATAAAATGACACTCTTCTCACTAGAAAAATATAGAATTTGTTGTTGTTGCTTTGGAAAAACACAGTTAATTTCCATAAAAATTGCACTCGTTTAGCCCAACATATGAGTTTATTATGGTTATTTCTAAAATAATTAATAACTAAATATTAAATAAGTTTCTAAGTTTTAGTTTCTAATATGGTAAATACTGACAGCTGTAAGCTACATAGAAGCAAAGGCTCTTTGGGGTCCTCACTAATTTTTAAGTTAAGGGATTCGGAGATGAAAAAGTTTGAGAACGGCTACTTTAAGACATCCATTGTATATAATAAAGTAACTTCTCTTTTATACATCTAAAATGTGAGAACAGAAAATAGTTACTCAAATCATGTTCTGTGGTTCAGGTGAGAAACTGCCATTAAAAATTCTATAGGTACTCAATGACATAAATGAGAGAATTAGGTTGAAGAACAAGGTGGCTTCAGGTGGTTGGGACAAACTCAAACTTTCAAAATAAAATAACAAAACTGTCAGATCAAGTGACTTTATGGTACTGAAATTCATATTGTATACTTTAAAAATTGCTTGTTTTTCTTAAAAACATCGTTTCTAGAGCACTGCTGTTTAGAACATAGCTGGAACATTCACTCAGGTATGTTCACCAACACCTAACACCTGTGGTACATCTGCTGAAAACACTGCATAAGAAAAACTAATCTCTTCTGGTACCACACTTCATCTCATGGCTGCATGGGTGTTAGTGTTTAACAAACCATAACAGGCATAAAATAACATTAAAACAAAACCAATATACAATGTACTTTTATACAACAATTTTATTGAAGTCATACAATGTATTTTTGCTATACTTACCGTATCCCATATCTGAAGTTTTATTTGTTTTCCATCAATAGTTATCATTCGAGCACCAAACTCTACACCTGAATAGATTAGAAAATGATTTGTTACACAATCTAGTGGGAATATATTTCACATTTAAGGATTAAAAAAAGGATGCCTATTTCCAGGACATACTATGCCAGGTGATATACATACAGATGAACTTGAACAAACCAGCTCTAATCCTTAGAAAACGTATACGCTAAGGCAGAGGTGCTAACAAGACATAAGCTAAGGTCATAATCAAAACACTAAAATATTTGAGTCTAGTACAGTCAAGAAACCAACTGTGGTCTTCATGTATCACAGGCTCAGTAATATAAAAACAACCAGAAATGTGATTTAAGAACCATAGTTATTACTAACAAACATTAAAATTTCTTTAAAAACAATTAATGTTGTATAAAAATCACTAAAAGAGATAGATGAATTTCAACATCATAGTCTTGGGTCCCAGTATGGGCTATTAACTGGGGAAAACAATCTCCGAATCTATCCCACTAGAGATAACTACTGTTTAAATATACTTCCAGACATGGCCCCACAAATGAAGACACACTCAGAAATAAGTATACAACTTTACAAAACCAGAACCTATAAATGCTGTTCTGCAAAATGTTGTTAATATGTCATAAACACTATTTCATATAATAAATACCTGTGCCAATCAATAAGTATATAACACTGTATCCTTAGTATTTTTGATGGCTGTGTAATATTTCTCTCTCTCTCTCTCTCTCTCTCTCTCTCTCTCTCTCTGTATGTATCTATCCACACACATGTATGTATAGCTACTGTTACAAATTTAGGTTGTTCCCAAATTTTCACTAAGGTATGTTCGCCAACACCCAACACATGCTGAAATGACCTTTCCTACATACGCTTTTAACTTAGATTTATAATTTTCGGCAAACTGCAGGTCAGAGGGAATATGAGCTTTCACCCTTGTAACTTTACTACCCTGGCTTTTCCCCTTGAATTTCTCATCTCTTCAAAGAGAGATGAGAAAAAAGATGATTCCAGAACAGCAAACAGCTGTGAGGAAGACTCTGCAAGAAGTCTATCACTCATCATTACCGCTTGGAGTACGTTCTATCAGTATTTAGATCAGAGTCAGGGTGACGGGGAGACACACATGGCCCCCAGGATCCAGGTATCCTCCCAGCAGAAAAACAGCCTCGACCTGCCCGGGAGGACACACTGCCCAGGGTCAGAATTCCAGTTCAGCATCTCCTGTAATTCCCTCAATTTGGATTAGGAGGGTGAGATAGAACAGTAATTTATCCTTCCGTGATATGTAACTTGATGGAGTTTGCACTCTACCTTTGAATACTTATTCCATCCTAGAGGCATAGTAAATACCAAGAAACTAATGGTATGTTTCTCAGACTCAGAAATATAGAGAAAAAAGACCCAGGAGTCATGATGTACTAGAATGAAAAATGCAAAATTGTAAAATTATGCCATATAAAACCATTATAGTGTTTACATATCTACCTATCTACAAACATATACATTCATTTGCAAATATAGTGTGTGTATATGTATTATATATATATTATATATATATATTATAATATATATATATATATATATATAGTGCGTTCTCAAGTCCTGTGGCACAGAAAACAACTATTAACCAGCTTACCATTAATGACATGAAAATGAGAGTAGTTGGGGAAAGAAACCAGTGACTAAGTATGGTACAAATGTTTTTAGAAATATTCAGTATTTAAAAGAAATGTACTGAAGTACAAATACATGTATCAGCAAGATATGAGACGAAGTAGAAGTCTTTTCATTAATCAATTGTTTCTAGCCACAAATCAGAGAAAGAAATCCTGTTTCTCCTTCCATTGTCATGGATGGACTTTTAACCACCATCCAAAAACATCTCCACTGCGCCCTGGGATTCAAAATTTCTTCAATCCAATGCACAATGTCAAATTTGACAAATACAACTACAAATTAGAAACAGGCTCTTGACTGATACCAAGGCAAGGCAAGCAAGAGCAAGCAGATGCTCCTCTGGAATCGGTATCTCGAAACAGAGGGATAAAAGACACTAAAAGGGATGGGCAACCATTCCATCCTAGCAGGTGAAAGGCTAAGTAAGAGTCCTCTGCTGAAGGACCACTGTCACGGTTCCTGCTTCCTGGGCTCTAAGATGCCTCGTTCCTGCCCATTCCCAAGTTCAAGTCTCTACCTTCCTGTGGGTTCTTTGAAAAACTCCAGGTAATCTAATATATCTCCTTTTGCTTAACTTAACTATAATTGGGTTTGGGTATATTTATCTCTTTATTCAAAGTAAGTAGATAGAGGTTGCTGAAGCTTAAAATCTTTAAACAAATTTTGCTTCTAAAAAGATATCCAATTTTAAAGAAATGTTATATAAAAGTGAGGATTGTTTCAAAGCAGGGAAATGTCATAATAAAATTGATGTTTTAACTTCATTTATCAATAGGGTTAGCATAGAGAGAAAAAAAAAAAGGCAAAGAAACTAGTTAAAAGGCTATGTATTATCCAGGAATAAGATACAGAATGATAGGAAGAAAAAAATCACATCTCAAAAGGAAAAACTGACAAGCACTGTTGTTTACTAGAAAAAGAAAAAAACAATCTTATCAAATGAAACAAAAACAGAATTCAATTTCAGCTTCAAAAATGTAACTCTTTCCCATTTACCTTCTCATTCTTAACTGGGTTCAGTGAAGGTTTTACCTTTCTACGAGTATGCTTTGTGGCAAAAAAAAAACCCCCAAAAAACAAACAAACAAAAAAAACTGAAACCTAAAGTATTCTGGAAATTTCCAGAAACAAATAAAAAAACAAAAACCCATTTCTCTTCTGGACTGTTAACAATTTTTCATCTTTTCCCTTAAAT
This sequence comes from Rhinolophus sinicus, assembly GCF_036562045.2. NCBI lineage: Eukaryota > Metazoa > Chordata > Mammalia > Chiroptera > Rhinolophidae > Rhinolophus > Rhinolophus sinicus. The sequence continues at coordinate 17,792,579 of NC_133763.1, forward strand.
ATACATATATATGCTTGAGAATTCCATTTAGAAAAGCTTCCTTATCTTTTTTTTAATAGCATAAATCATCGTCCCTTATGCCCTTGAGGCTGTCTTCCCAGATAAATTTTCAATTAATAGACAATTTGGCTGCCAGAGAAATTGTCTGTGGAGCCAAAGGCAAGACCTCATTTACCTGACATTGTCAGGGAGTGATGCTTATTTTTTCGGATATGTTACTCACTTCCAACCTTCCAGAACAAAAGACTCAAAATGCAAATACACATTTTCTAATTGTCTCTAGATCATTATCATCCTTGCATAGTAAGTACTTGCATCCTTGCATAGTAACCATTTATTGAACATTCAATAATTGATATGCACTAATTGTGTTACCCTTGGCAAGTCATTAAAATTGTTTCTGTGTCTTAGTTTCCTTAGTTTCTGCAAAGTGGTATTAAAGACACCCATCTCATAAGACTGTTTTTCAAGATTAAAAGGGTTTCTTACATAAAATATGGAACAGTGCCTGGCACACAGCAAGTATTCAGTATGTCAGCTATTATTATTATTATTCCATATTGTACACCAAAATTTCTAAACCACCACTCATATAACTATGATGACAGCCCCATGAGGAAGGGCCACCTGTCACTGCCAGGTGATCGCAAAGGTGCAGAGGCAGGATGTGGCTCCTTCCCCCACGTGGGGCTGCCAAAGCAGAGAGCAGGGAATCAAGCCAGTGGTCGGGTCAGGCTGAGCCTTCCTGCGACCAACCTGGGGACCTGAACTTGTTCCTGGAACCCAGACACTTGATTCAAAACTGAGACTTGTGGGAAGAAGATTCTCCTAATTCTAGAAACAAAGGGAGAACTATATATATAAAAACAATTTCCTTAATTTTCTATAAAAAATAAACAGCAAACATCATACGTATAGGTAAAACACAAGAGGACTTTAAATTACACTGAGAAAAAGATTACAACGCCTTCAACCTGTAAATTATTCTAGAGATTTTGGTCATAAATTACAAAAAACAAAACTAAAAGGTATAAATATTAGCTAAGGAAAAAATTACGACTTCCAGATAAGACCAAACTATCTACATAGGACATGCAAAATAATTAAACAAAAATGATGGGGAAAGAAAACTATTTACAGTAGTAATAAAATATACAAATACCAAAACAAAGTTGAAAAGTATAAGGCATATTTAGAAAATTATAAAACTTTACTGAAGAGCATTTAAAAAGTTGGAAGAGATGAAAACATATACTGTGTTTATAAATGGTAACCTCAATACAATAAAAACATCAATTGTCTCCAAATTAAGAAATAAAGTTAATAAAATTCTTAACAAATTTTAAAAGCCTCACCAAAAATTTTGCAACTTGGCAAACTGAGACTAAAGTTCATCTGGAAGAACAAATGCACAAGAATAATAAAAAAAACTTAGAAAAGGAAAAATGTCAATCACATATTAACTATACTATAAAGTTACTATAAATACCACATTGTGATACAGCCTCATGAAATAGCAAAAAAACATGAATGGAATAGATTTGAGAGTCTCCAAACAGGCTTGCTTACATATGGAGATTTAGCATTATGACAAAGGTGATAGTTCAAATAGGAAAAGAAAGAATGTCTTATTTAATTAATGGTATGGGGCCACAATTATATAGGATTAAAGAAAAGCAGATACACGACCATATACCAGATGGAGTACAAATTTATAGTATCAGAAGAATATTTAAGAGAATATGTAATTTTGGCACTGGGGAGCCTTCATTAGTAAGGCTTGAAAGTCATAAAGAAAAACACCAGTGGATTTGACTAAAGAAAACCTGTAGTAGAAGGGGCAAAGATATAAACAGGTAACTCAAAGAGAAGACACATAAGTGCTTCTTAAACATAAAAAATGCTCAGCCTCTCTACAAAAGAAGGAACTGAAAAGTAAATTAACCATTTTTTCCTCTCCAATTCACAAATGTTAAAAACACTAATGAGCTGCAGCTGAGGATAAACAAATCCTTTAGTACATTGGTGGAAGACGTGGACGTGACAACAGCTTTGTGTGTGTGCATGACTATGTCCAAACCCTCCAGAAGGCGATACACACGACCGAACTCTTCACAGTGGTTGCGGGAAGGCCAAAGGCAAGTTATACAGGAAATTTAACTTTCTCTGGACTTTCATGTTTTCATAATAATCACACCCTGTCAGGAAAATACATTTACATTTTAAAATACAGGTTGGTGAAATCTAAATTAGATGCTCACAAGAGGTGTTTTAAGCTATCTTCCTAGTTCTTGGCAGTATTATTCTAGATAACATGTTATCAGAAAATTGAACGCCAAACAAATGAGGTATATAATAACTGACGGTCTGTGGGGAGCTTGATAGAAATGATGCTTCAATTCTACCACCTTTTCCCCAAAAGTATACTTCCACTCCTAGCCGTCACTTTTTACAGGTTGACTGGTTTAAGGAAGTGGGAGAGATGGGCAGGGAGGTGGAATCAACAAACAAAGGGCTCAGCCTCTAGACCAGTATTTGTCAGGTTGTCCATGAGCAGGTAGTGAAACAAACACAGTGGGAATTAGTGGGCTGTCACTGGAATTATTTGTAAACACAACTGAATAGCATGAAAGGAATGCATGCATTAAGCACTGTAATGTTAAAGGCTGCTTTATGAAGCCTTCCCCCCAGACAGATAGTACCGTGTGTTAATTTAGCAAACATTTATAGTCTTCATATGTAGCAGGTGCTGGAGATACAGCCATGAAGAAAACAGGTAACTCTGCTGTCACGGACTTTATATTAGAGGGAGACAACATTCGCTTGTATTTACTTGTATAAAAAGTTAAGGAGAAAAAGAAATCCAGGTAAGAGGATGGGTATGGGGGTACATGTACCCTTACGAAGATCTGGGAGGAAAAACATCAGGAGCTATTTGCACATGTTAAGTTTGAGATGCCTATTAGATATCCGAGAGAGGAGATGTTGAGTAAACAGCTGAAAATGTGTATACGGGAGGAGAAAACACTAATTGGAGTGGGTTCGAGAATGAGTGGAGAAAAATCAGACGTAGAAAACATGGACAATTCTTTCTGAGGACTTTTGCTAAAAAGGAAAGTATTGAAAGCTAGAAAACAGTCATGAAAAATAACGAGCAAAAAGGGAAAAACTAATGACAGGTAGAAGAAGAAAGAACTGCTGAACAGTGTTCTTCAGTAGGTCGTGGTGAGCAACGCAGAGTTCATCCACAGCAGCGAGGGGAAGGCTGAGTTCATGGACACAACGCAGGCAGTGAGTGTATGTGGTGGTGGAAACCAGTGAAAATGCTCTTCTACTTGCCTTTACTTTCTGGGTGAAACAGAAACCAAGGTCATCACCTGAGAGTGAAGACAGAAGGGTGCTGCATGCATAAAGAGCAAGAAGGCATAATGTAGTTACACAGGAACGAGGATGAATGGACTGGGAATAAAGTGTTATTGTCTGGCAGTTAGAAGTTAGTGACCAAGAAATTACAGTAATGACACTAGTTAGCCTGGCTCTGTGTTTTTCTCCATGCAAGCACGGAGCAGGTAACTGAATTTAACCTATGGGTCAGCCACAGCATACGGCGAAGCCAGAGACGGCACGAGTGGGTGGAGGGTCCATGCAGGAGTGGCTGTGATGACAATTACGGTGGTTAGAATTACAACTCGGTGAGGAGGGAAGTACGAATGCCAGAGGGGTGAGAGTGAAAAGATGCTGGGATCAACAAATTATAGTCTGATGGGGTAAATAACTTGTTACTGTCAGGAACTAGAAGAGGGTGCGAATTGGAAGGATGGGAGAGAGAGCAAACAATCAGATCCCCGAAACTGAAATTCTGGAGCGGCTGCAGACATGCAATGACAAGGTCGTGGGTACGACAGTGGGAAGAAATCGCTGAGGCAGAGTGGAAGCAAGATCACAGGAGACAACTGTGCTCACGTGTGTGGAGGTCAACAATATAAAACGTATTTCTAGCTGCGTAATCAACACTGAAAAACCACTGCTCCAATGCTTCTCAAACTTTAATGTTCGTAAGAACCACTTGGAGATCCTGGTCAAATGCAGAATCCGATCCAGTAGGTTAACAAGCTCCCCTGTGCTCTTGCCGCTGCTGCTCCAGTGCAAGAGCCCTCAAGTAGCCTTTGAGCAGCAAGGCTGCCGTGTAGACCTTCCCTGTAATTGTATCCAGGAAACTATTGATAAACTGTGTCTTTGATTCGTATCATAACAAACCTCACTGAGAAAATAGCCAAAGGGTAGGGAATATTTCAGTCTTTCCTCGCCTTTTATTTCCTCTTTTCTATCATTTAATACTTAGTCATGACCCAACCATAACTTTTCACATTTCTCTACTCATCAGGCAAAGGCAAGTATGCAGCAGAGTCAAGGTACTGTTATATGTCTATTTTAGCAAACACTCCAATGTTCCTTTAAAAAATTGTGCTAATGACCTGCTGAATTATTTTTATGTCTGAAAAATACATTGTTGTGATGGTGTCATTGAGTATAGCTGTCAGACTCCAACCAGAAAAATAGAAACCATATTTCAGTATTTAGAACAGAGGGAATTTAACGTAGGGAATTGGTTACAATAAGGAAGAACTGAGAAGCCCAAAACAGAGATGGGAAAGCAATGCAGAGATGAGCCAACAGCAGGAAGCTGCTACCATCCCCAGCCTGGGGGAACAAAGAGAGTTTGGAAACCAGGGTTTCCAGAGCTCAGGAGCGGGACCACCAGTGGGCCTGGTGGGCAGGGGCTGGGGCTCCAGGCATGCAGGACCTACAGAGAAACAGAAGACCCTTGGATTCTCTGTGCTTTTTTAATATATCTCCCAGTACCTTCCATCAGCAAATCCAGAGGGGAGCCAGCTGGTAGTTAGTTTTCCAAACAACTCCCTTTGGTCTACTCCTTAACTCTTCCCTAAAGTACGGATACCCTGTGCCAATTTCTGACAGCAGGCTCAGGCCCGTCCTTTCCATCAGGTATGCCTAACAATTTACAAATTTAAACGAAAACTTCAATGAAAAGGAAGACACCTTTTTTTAGTAACCTACACTGAAAACAACTGTTTGGCCAGTAGTCTAAGGACTGAGTCATGACTGAGAGATGGCTCCCAAGGCGCAGACCTCTCTGCCGAAGAGCAAGCACATCCTCCATAAACACGAGCCCACCAGAGTTAAAGTACGTCATGAGGGCCAGAAATAGTAGTACCTGTTTTACCCATCATTATTGAGTATACTTAAAACTATCAAAATTAAAATAGAATTTGAATATTCTTCTTGATGTTCTTACTAAGGAAAGATTTCAATATAGCCACAAAGTACATGTGGCTTGGTTGAGCTATTAATTGATCTATAATTTGATTCATAAACTCTATCTTCAATTTCGTATTTTAAAAATACACAAGACATGAGAATCAACTTGCTAGTAATAGTGAATTAATGATATCTATAGAAAATAAGTAGTCACTGGGTGAAAAGACACATCAAGTTATGAAGTGTGAAGTCTAACTAGATTACCAATGACTTTATTTCTTCATAGTTGACTAATTTCCAGTTGTAAATGGGCTATAGCCAGAGAATAATCAAGCTAGATTCTTTAGTTTTCAGGGCCTAAATAGAATTTGTTTTGTTTTTTTGTTTTTTTTAAACAAATAAGGACCTTGAAATAGTATGCTTACTTCAAGATTTTAGTTTTTCATTCATTGTAATTTTATACTTTTGCACATTAATAATATCATTAATAACAGGTAATCCTTACCAGTGACTGTCTCATTTACTCTACAAAATTGAAGAAACTAAAGAATGCTTGATGGTAGTTTTTCTACAACAACAACAATAATAATGATATCTAATATTTAAATAATATTAGTTAAAAATAATAGCTAATATTTGTTGACCATTCCTTATCAGTAACTGTCTCATTTAGTCTTTAAAATTGAGGAAACTAAAGAATGTTTGATGGCATTTTTTCTACTACTACAATAATAATAGTAAGAATAATGGTAACTAATATTTAAACAATTGAGGAAACTGAAAAATGCCCGATGGTAGTTTTTCTTGTTTAGTAATTATAGGTGAGCCTAGAGCACATACCACGATGCCAGGCACTATTCCGATGCTTCGCATTTATTAACTCATTTACTGCTCACAATAACTCTGTGGGACCAGTACTACTATTATTCCCATTTTTCAGGTAAAGAAACTGAGGCATGCAGTGGTAAAGAGGCTTGCCTTGATTCGAACTCTGGCAAGGTGGTCCAGAGTCTCTGGTCTTACCCCCATGCTATACTGTCTCTTAATCATTGTTTCATCATTCAATACAATCAGAATCTTATGTATTAATGTCTTGCTGCAGTGCAACCATTTTTACAAAGTTGGGTAACATTATTTTTACTATACTTATATTTTTAAAAAGTGCTGGAGACTAAACTCCGCACAGCAACAAATCTAGTTTCACTGATATTTTGACTTGTCACTAATAGAATGGACCCTCTAAGCATATTCCGTTTCCAGTACCCAAAACTTTTGAATGCTTCTTGTCTCTTTTATAAAACTTACCAATAGTAAGGTCATGCACTGGCTGAAACCTCTTGTCTGTAAACTGTAGCAGTAAGCATGATTTACCAACACCTGAAAGTTAAAAAAAAAAAAAAAATTGAGACAAAACACAGAAATTAAGGAACACTTAACTAAAGCACATGGAAAACAGCCTGCCAGGGTTTCCGGTGCTCCTTGAACAATCTACCATGATTTTTCAGGGCTCTAACTTCTTGGGGAATTAGAGGACTGATAATTTAGGTGGAGGGTGTTAATCAATCCAAAACACTCTTTTCATCCTCTTACTCATTCAGTCTGAAAGATAAAAGTGGCAGTAATTCCTACAAGACACTAAGGTCTTCCCAGGAACCACCACCACAGTACTCATTCTTTTTTGTGTGCTAGTGAAAATATTTAAAAACATAATTTCATTTCTTTGTAGTTTATTTTACCTTACTTTGTTCTACAAATAAATAAGCTAGCAGCGTTTGGGATCTATTTTTCTGGGAAAAGCTGCTTGCTGTATCTTCCTTCGGGCTAATTCATTGCAGGATCAACTCTAATCTGAATTGCACGCCTTTACCACCAAATTTCACCTCATTAAGGTCATGAACAACTTCCACATTCCTAAATTAAACGCAAATTTCATATATTCATTCTACTTGCCCTCTAAAAAGAAATGCATATTGAACACCACCTTCCTATTAGTTTTCAAGCCCTTAACCTCAGACTAGATAGACCCGTCTGCTTAACTGGTAACGTCTTGCACGCTACAAAACACTAAAGGCAGTCGTCCTTCATTCACACTCATTCATACACTTACTCAAAGAGTCTTTATTGAATGCTAACTGCATAATTAGCACTCGTACTAGGCACGTGGAGATACCATTGTGTGGAAAACCAATATGCTTCCTTCCTTAGAGTCTAGTACAGGTAGAGAAATTGAACAGAATGAATGCCCAAATTATCTATATGAACTGTAATTTGAAAAATCACCATTTGAAAGAAGAGAATAAAGTGCTACGAGGACAAACAATAAAAGAGACTTAATTTAGACTGAAAGGCTAGAGAAGGGCTTTCTGAGGAAGTGACACAAACTAAGCTGCTCAATATCTTCTAGATTATAAACTCATGAGAGAAGGATAATGAATACCTTGTCACTTGCTATCTTATGGTAGAGATAAGGCACTTAGTAATTTTGCTGAATGACTAGACCTAGTGTCAAATGTTATAAAGTTTATTAAAAATGCCCAGTAACAAATCAAAGAAATGTTCTGTATATACATATGGTTGCGTTTTAGGAAATATTGTATTTATTTGAAGTGTTTTTGAATGTTTTAAGATTCTAGTTAACTGAAAATAAATTGGTATTTGACCTTCGTTTTCTTCCCTGCCTTTTATCCATGATGTCTCTTTTATATTACAAAATGTACAAAGTCAAACTCATTTTATCAGATTTCAACTCCACTGAATAGCCTTTCAGGTCTAGGATAGAAAGGAAAAAAAAATTTTTTTTAAGTATGAAAGTACAAAATAGGTGAACAGTTGGGATATGAATCTTCAGTTCTTTTTTCAAAATACTTTATTTTTAAGAGCAGTTTAAGTTCATAGCAAAATTGCCAAGTCCAGGAGCCCCCATATTTTCCCTGCCCCACATGAGCACAGCCTCCTCCACCATCAACACCCTGCACCCAAGTTGTAAAACTTGTTTTGTTACAATCTGTGAACCTACATTGTCACATCATCACTCAAAGTCCATAGTTTACATTAGGGTTCATTCTTGATGTACGTTCTTCCAATTTTGACAAATGTATGATGTATCCACCAGTACAGTATACAGAAGGGTTTCACTGCCCTAAAAATCCCTATGCTCTGCCTGTGAGGCCCGTCCTCACCCCTAAATCCTGGCAACCACTAATCTTTTTACTGTCTCCATAGTTTTGCCTTTTCCAGAATGTTATATAGCTGGAATCATATAGTATAGTCTTTTCAGACTGGCTTCTTTCACTTTGTAATATACATTTAAGATCTCTGTTTCTTTTCTTCATTTTTAACATCCAAAAAATTCCCATATGGTACAGAAAAAAATATAATTAGAAATCACAGATTTTATTAATATTACTGAGGGACTTCAAGATTCATCTAACAGTCATTTATGTGATACAAGAGCTTGAAAACCCTCTCCTATCTCAACAGAATACTCGTACATATTGCTCTAATAATACCAATACCACGTATTCTCACCAAGTGATCGTTAAATACAGAAAATGCTTGCTCTTTGGTTCTTCATTTTCAAGACTCCATATTCTTTCTTCAGGTAATCAAAGTATCTTTCAATGCAAAGTATCTTTCAACCCAATTGCCACTGTGGTGTTTCCCAAGTCTCCCTAATTATACTACAGATCACTTGTTAGTGTTGGTTATATTTACAGATAGCTTATCTTATTCAGTATTTGTGGACTTCCACTTCAATTCTGGATAAACCTGTTTCAGAAGACATGGGCTGTCTGTCGCACAATCAGCAATGCTTTTCCAAATAGCCAAATTGAATTAGCTAGCCTTTTTTCAATTCTCATCTTATTTGATCCAGAAAAATCATCTATTTGTGCCACAAACTATAGTTTACCTGCTTACAACCTCCTTGAAAATAATTTCTGACTTTATCAGGCTGTAACTATCTCCTTGGTTTCTTAATTCTGTGGCAATTGCTCCTCTTCTATGTAAGCTTTAAATATTGGAGGTTTTCCCCACCATCCCATCTTTGGTCACCTGAGAGAACTCATCCAGTCCGATCGCCTCAACCTACTTTTATAAATGAGTCAGTGATTGTTCAAATCCATCTCTCCCCAGCCATCTTAACTTCACTCTCATTATTCCCAACCGCCTACGGAACATTTCCACTTTAATTCCTTTAGGGCTGAAACTTCCAAAACCTAATCCATTCCTTTTCATTCTCCTGCCGACCATCCTCCCAACCAACAACTCAGAACAAACTCAACTTCTCCTTCAGTATTTGCTGGTCTCTGCAGTTGCCTTCCAATGGATCACACCAACAAGAAAACCACAGCCGCCCTTAATTCCGCTTCTTCCTTTATCAGCAGCTGTACCATAATGTTTCACAGGCTTTCCTACAATGGTGTGATCCCCACCGGAATGTGAGCGCCACTAAGATGGAGACCACGTGTAAGAATACACCTCCAGCACATAGCGGATCAAAGCGAGTGTTAGAAAGCCTCCTTCGGTCCTCTTTCCTATCTTACTACAAAAATTGTCATCGTCGTCGATTCAAAAAGAAGAGTAAATTTGCACATATAATTAATTCTGAATTTTTTTTTCAGTATTTCCGGAAGGTGGCTGTCTGGGAGGGATTTAACCAACTTGACTTTGTACAACTCATTTCCCCTTATTTTCTGAGAGGAAAAAAATAAGTTTTTAAAATAAAACCATTAAAATACGGACCAAAATTTCATCGTAAATAGGAATCAAAACCTTTTATTGGACTCCCACTTTTAAAAAAGTGCTAAATATTATTTAAATAAATTTAACGCAATAACGTTTAATTTTTAATTACAACTACACTCCTGAACAAAGAAGGTAACAAATATTAAGTTAGAGGCTTTTGGTAATGTGCATACTTTGTAGGCCATCATTTATTTAGTTTTTGCCCTTTTTATAATACAAAGTCAAATTGATGAAAGAAAAATTTCTTTCACCAATCTTCCCACCAGTCTCTCTTAATCCTTGATATTCAAATAGTTCCTTAATGGCATCTTCTGTATCTGTCCTCTTCTTTAGTAGTTTATTAGCCTAAATGCCAGATCCACATTCATCGACGACATTACACGGAATTCAAGCAGTGCTCCAACATTTTCACAAAACTGAGGAAATCCTATATATTTTGTGGGATTTGCAACTGACTCATCCTTTATTTTCACAGAGAATCATTGTCAAATATGTTGATTTTCCTGAAAGGAGACACTTAGAAAAAATAACTGAAGGAGGAATCGTTTTTTTTTAGTGGCCAATGAATATTCTCATGTCATTATGATTATATTCTGAAGAACTCTGAAATATTAAAAATTATGATTCCCAACAACAGATAAAACTTATATACACCCTCCTGTGCCAGACATTGTGCTAAGCAATGTTCATTAACTCCTTTAGTTCTAAGACCACTACAGCAGAATGGTTAAGATTTGACTCTGAAGCCACACTCTTTGGGTTACAATCAGTCTTGCCAATTACCTCAAATTATTTATCCTCTCAGTGCCTCAGTTTCTTACTCTGTAATAATACCTATCTGATAGGTTTATTGGGAATATTGAATGAGTTAATGCATTAAGTGCTTAAAACAGTGTCTGGCACACAGTAAAATTCAATAAAGAATTTAACTACTATTAATAAAACTATCACTTATTACTATGCTATTTACACTTTAAGCTCCCTAACAGCAGAAACCATGTTTTATTCATTTTCAGTGCAACCACATGTATCTCCAATGCTTGCCAAGTCAGTTTTTCTAGAAATATCTGTGAGTGTCTACTATGTATGTTTTAAGACTAACCAACTGGCATACATCAGTAAACAATAAAGACAAAAGTCCCTGCTCTTGTGGAGTGAGGAGAAAGAGACAATGAATAAATCTTTTTTAAAATGGTGTATGTCTATATGTACCACGTTTCCCCGAAAATAAGACCTAACCGGACAATCAGCTCTAATGCGTCTTTTGGAGCAAAAATTAATTAATATAAGACTGGGTCTTATAGTAAAATAAGACTGGGTCTTAATTAATTTTTTTGCTCCAAAAGACGCATTAGAGCTGATTGTCCGGCTAGGTCTTATTTTCAGGGAAATACAGTATGTGGGGGGGGGAGAGAGAGAGGAGAGAGAGGAGAGACAGACAGACAGACAGTCAGTAGCAGGGTGTTAAATGCTGCGGTACAGAGAAGAAAAACAGAGTAAGGTCCTGGAATGCGGGTGGGGGGGGGAGGACGGGAGGGAAAGGGTGTGGTATTCAAACCAGGTAGTCTTTCATGGAGGAGAACGTGAAATTTCAGTAAAGGCTAAAGGAGATGAGGAAAGAGGCCGTGGATTCCTGAGAGAAGAGCACTCCAGGTTGAGGAACCAGCTGGAGGAAACGCTGTTACCACGGGATGTGTTGGAGAAACTGCAACAGGCCAATGTGGCTAAAGCTGAAAGGTGGGGAAGAGTCACACCCCTAGGAGGAGACTGCACAGGACTTTTCAAGTTTCTGTGGGATAAAATGCGAGACTCACTGGAGGGTTTTGAGCAGAGGAGTAATATAATTTGACTCAAATTCTAAAATAATCACTCTGGCTGCTACAATGGGAACAACTTATACGTAGAAGCAGATGAGAGTGGAAGAGAATGGCTAAGGAGGCTTTCTCAATGAAGCAAGAAATGGTGTCTTGGACCAGAGCAGTCGCAATGGAGGTGGTTCGAAGTGATGGAATACTGCACACATTTTGATGCAGAGACAAGAGAATTTGTTGATAGTGAGTTTTGAGAGAAGCATAGCTCCAATATTTTTGCCTGATCAATTGGAAGAACCAACGGGAAAAGTGTAGGTAGAGCAGGAAAGACCATCAGTTCCAGTTTGGTTATTTTGAGTTAAGAAGTTTATTAGACATCCAAGTGCTAAAGTTGAGTAGGCAACTGGATGTATGCGTCCCGACTTCAGGAAAGGTGTTCAGGCTAGAGACATAAGTTAGAGAGACAGCAGCATAAGATGGTATTTAAAGCCATATTAAGAGAGGAACCAGCCAAAAACCATGTTTGTTTTATAAAAGCATGTTTGTTTAATAATTGCAGAATTAAACAGAGACAGAACATACAAGTGGCCTCTCCAAATCCATCTTCCACCACTGGAACCTGCAGGGCCTTGCACACCCTCTTCCCCTCTCGATGTACAGAATCTCATGGCTGTCTGCTCACCACCACCAGGCGCCTCCACGACTATTCTATGTGAAGCAGCTCCCAGTCTCAATCACTTTCTACCTGTTAGAAGTTTCTGATCTTGACCAAAATACCCCCAAATGAGTATCAAGCCTTGGCCCTGAGGTTGTGAATGACTTGTCAGCATTGTGTAGTGCTTCAAAGCACTACTTGGCTAGCCCTGGACAAACCACTGGCCTCTGTGCATTTCCTTGGCTGTGCAGCTTTTTAGTTTGATGTACTACCACTTGTTTATCTTTGTTGCCTTTGTTTTTGGAGTCAGATCCAAAAAATCATCACCAAGACCAATGTCAAGGAGCTCACTCCTTATGTTTTCTTCTAGTTTTATGATTTCAGGTCTTACATTCAAGTCTTGAATCCATTTTGAGTTAGTTTTCGTGTCTGGTGTAAGATAGTGGTCCAGTTTCATTCTTCTGCATGTGATAAGTGACTGTCCAGTTTCCCCAACATCATTTATTGAAGAGATTGTCCTTTCCCCATTGTATATTCTTAGGTCCTTTGTCATAAATTATGCATGACCACATATGCATGAGTTTATTTCTGGGCTCTCTAGTCTGTTCATTTATCTATGTGTCTATTTTAAGCTAACACCATACTATTTTGATTACTATAGTTTTGTAATATAGTTTGAAATCAGGAAGCATGCTACCTCAGCTTTGTTCTTCTTTCTCAAGTTTGCTTTGGCTCTTCAACTGCTCTTTAATTAATACCAATTACTGCACTTAATAATGCTGCTGTTAGAATTCATACCATGAAGTCACCGTACCTTCTTCCTTTACTCAGGGTCCTCAGTAGGACACAGTGGTGTGCTGAGAACCAAGTACCTAAATATCACATCAATGCCAAACAATTACAAGTAACACTCATTAAAAATACAGATTCCTAAAGCCCCACCCCAGAGATTCTGATTCAGTCTGTCTTTGACTGGGCCTAAGAATCTAATAAGTTCCTCAGTGATTTTTAGGCGATAGGTCCTTCTCCATAAAACACACTGGTGTAAGTGCTAGGTATTCTACTCATGTTTATTTTCCTAGTCTTAAACCGACCAAACAATTTCAAGGTAATTTTTAAAAATTGGTGATGGCTCACCAGACAGCTCTCTGGGTTCTGACCTAGTTTGCGGCGACATGGCTAAACGCAGTAAGAAGGTTGGAATTGTCAGTAAATATGGATCCGTTATGGCTCCTCCCTCAGGAAAATGGTGAAGAAAATTGAAATCAGCCAGCATGTCAAGTACATTTGCTCCTTCTGTGGCAAAATCAGGATAGACAGACTGGGGATCTGGCACTGTGGTTCCTGTACGGAAACAGTGGCTGGTGGGCCTGGCCCTGCAATTCCACTTCTTCCGTCACAGTCCAGTCTGCCTTCAGAAGATGGAAGGAATCGAAAGACCAGGAGACGCTCCACAATTTGAAACACTGCTAGCCTATATTAAGTGGGTAATTTACGACACAAAATTTAAAAAGAAATCACAAGATGAATCACTTCAATTTAAAATATGAAAAAGCAAAGATTAGAAAAGTAACGGCAAATTCCTAACTACTAAAGAAAAGTTTTGTCCACCTATCATCCTGAAATCACGGCTGCATATTGTCATCTACCACACTTGGTTCTCAAAAAAAAGTCACAAAGTTCCATGAATGAATGACCTATCTCATGACTAAAAGTAATCCACTGAAGATCTACATGTTGTAAAGTCATACCAAAGAACTGACAGGCCTCTAACACAGATCACATAAAGAGATACGATGAGATGGTTTAAATATTAGTAACTTATTTTGCAAACATAGAAAATCTTACTCTTCTTTGTGCTAACATTCCATATTAAGAAACATGAGAAACATGAAAAAACAATAAAGTCTGCTCTTTTTAAATAAAATAGTAGTAAACTTGGCAAGCTTTACACAATTGTTAATGCCAGTGTTCAAATCCACTTGCATTATTTTATAACCAGTGACCTAGGAAGAATTAGTTACAGAAACTGAGGTCCATTTCCACACGTGTAAAATATGAAAAAGAAAACAGCATTCCGGACAGCCGGATGGCTCAGTGGGTTAGAGCGCGAGCTCTGAACAGCAAGGTTGCTGGTTCGATTCCCACACGGGCCAGTGAGCTGTGACCTCCACAATCAGATTGAAAACAATGACTTGACTTGGAGCTGATGGGTCCTGGAAAAACACACTGTTCCCTAATATTCCCCAATAAAAATTTTAAAAAAAGAGGGAGAGAGAAAGGGGGGACAGACAGATGCACACAGGGGAGAAGGCCATCTGAAGATAGGCAAAGAGACTGGAGCTTTGCTGCCACAAGCCAAGGAGCACCTGGAGCCACTGGACGCTCCAAGCAGCAAAGAAGGATTTTCTGTGGATCCTTCGAAGGGAGCGTGGCCCTGCCAATATCTGGATATCAGACTTCTGACCTCCAACACTGTGAGAGAACGGGTTTTTGTTGTTTTCAGCCCTAAAACAAGTTTGTGATAATTTGTTACAACAGCCCTGGGAAACCAAAACATTTATCACTAGTCACTTTCATCCCTTTCTCCTTAGACTTGTATGTTACTTGTCTCCCAGTCTTGTTGGCTCTGACTATAATTCCTACTGTATTCAGTAAAGTAACTCAAATATTAAGAATGAGTGGAAAGGGAAAAGGGAATGGAATATAGAGCATTTATTTAAGAATTCTGTCAGTGAAGGCTGGAAAGGACGAGACACTCAAAAAAAAATATTTATTGAGGACTATATTCCAGGCACTGAGCTTAGTAATAAAAATAAAGAAATTAAAGAAAGTTCTCAAAAGGATGTAGCTTTAAGAATGTAAGACATCTTTCCCCTGGCACTAGAAGGTACAGAAACAAGCATGCTGAAAGAGTTGCTAAAGAATCAATAAAATGAGAAGGAAATAGGAAGACGTGGAGAACCAGTCTTCTTTCCCTTATGCAAATCATCTATTTCTGTATCTCTGTTTTACGGACTAAAGGACTCCAAGTACTAAAACACTTCTGGGATGAGATCAAAAGCACGGAAACGAGTAAAGCAGGCAGCATCAGCAGAAAGTCTCTGATGCCTTATGTCAGTATTTCTCACACACCGGGCCTTTGCACATATTTATTTAGCATTTTTTAAGTGTTCTTTCTCCAGGACTCAGTGACTTTTTGTCCACTTAGCAAATAGCTACTTTAAAACTTAACTCAAGTGCCACAACCTCTAGGAAGCTTCCATAACGCATCTACTTTCACAAAGTGAGTTAGGTATTCTTCGGATTTTTAAATATGGAGACTTTCTGGCTGTATGTGCACTGAATATAGTCAATATAATTGTGTGGTTTCAGAGGAAAAAACAATATCCTCTGCTGTAAAGGCTGGAGGAGGCAGGGACACTAATGGGCTTCTGGGATGACCTCACTCACCCTGGGGGTGGCATGGACTCCAGGAAACCAAATCTAGACCTGAGCTCAGAACAACAATTTAAGTCAGGACTCACTGAAAGGGAAAATTCATTTCAAAAACAGGCTTAGGAAGAGCTCCAACCACAGTATTTATTTAGCCACTATTTGCTGAGCACCTATGGACACACAATGGCGAGTGGAGAAGCCTTAACTTGAGTAGTTTAATCCTTACCCTGAATTCTTTATGAAACCTCTTTGCTTTTACCTCTCCCAAAATTTTGTGGTTTTTTTCCTTATGTTTTTACCTAATGTCTGTTTTCTGTCCAGGATCCCACCCATGAGTCCGCATTACACTCGGCTGTCATGTGTCCTTAGGCTCTTCGTGGCTTTCTCAGTCCTTCCTTGTTTTTGATGCCCGTGACAATTCTGAGGAGCACCGGGCAGGCATACTGTAGAAGGCCCCTTAACTGGGATTTATCTGATTCCCTCCCCACCCCCTCCCCTTGGTTGACTGGAATTACGGGTATTTGGGAGGAAGACCAGAGAGAGCACAATTTTCATCACATCGTAACAAGGGCAAACACTATCAACATGACTGATTACTGCTGACGTTACCCCTCATCACCTGGCTTGGGGAGTTCGGCAGGTTTCTCCCGTGGAAAGTAACTCTTTTCCTTCCCTTTTCATAATACACTCTATTTGTAGTCCGCTCCTTTGGGGAGTGGAGCTGCCCAAGTTTTAACCTCCGTATAGTCGGACCTGCTTCTCTTTGTATGATGTCATCTTTCACTCCCGCTGCCCCCAGTCACATCCAATCTTCTGCCCTTCATAGTGTTTTAACATTAACACCTGTATTCATTACCTTTACATTAAACAAATAAATGAAAAAGAGCCTGTTTTTGAAGTACATACTCTTCTTAGATGGAAGTGTCTGTAAATTACCTTCATCTTTTATTTTTTCACTCTCTACAACATCCTTCCCTACACCTGTCTGCTTCACTTTCACCACCATTGTCTTAGACAGGCCTTTCCACCACCTACTTGGACCATTGGAATAACCACCTAATCAGCTTCCTAATTTGTCCTACATATGACTAGGCCAAGGATGGATGAGGAAAGAAGACAGAAGGAAAGGATTACATTTAACATCTAGTATGTCTCTGCCACTGTATTACAATATGAATACATATACGTGTGTGTATATATATATATAACTACAGTCCTGCATTCTTTCCTTTAAAAACTTCAATCTTTCCTACTGTCTAGAGAACAAAGTTCAAACTCTACCTTAACCTGCACAACCTAATACCTACTTAGGTCCTACATGTGTAAATAACTTATTTTTCCAGCCTTATTTCCTGTAACTGCCTGACACAGGGTCTACATACACTTAAACTGGATGGTTTATACTGAGGAAGGTACAAATGATGGCACTTAGCAGGTGTGCAATAAATGACAACTACCTTGCTGTCTTTTCCTATTTTTACATTTTGATTATTTACCATTTCTACTTGTCTAAACCCTACTCATTTTTATCAGCTCAAATGCCATCTTACCCTAAGTTTTCCAAGGAGGGCAGGCACATTAGACCCTATGCAATTCCTAGCGTTTTCTAGCACCTCAATCAGAGCCCTTAGCACATTCCCTCAGCGCTGCTAGACTATAAAGCGCTTAGGGCAGGGCCATATCTAATCCACTCTTTAATTCCTTTGTAGTAGTACCTCATCCTGTGTTGTACACTGGCAAACTTTTACTATTGTAGCCATCTGCTTTTCAAAGTGCACCATCAATTTACAAGAGAACAAATCTGCTGGATTGGATTTGCATCCAATGCATGACACTGGTAGAAAAAGTTGTTTCAGGTCTCTAGGCTTTGTTTGCTTATTTGCATAATGGTAATCATATTATCTATCTTATTAAAAAGACTACTGTGAGGAATACAAGAGTTAGAAGGTAAAGAATAAAATAATACACCTGTGCTTTTTTGTTCCCAAATGTCTGAAGGCAGGCTGACACTTTTATCCTATGCTAAGGCCAGAGTATAATATACATACTTTATTAAGTACTTACCACACTATATGCTTATTTTGAGTTTACACATCTACTTTCCTCCCTTAGGAGCAGTAACATTCACCTTTTTGTACAGTAGACCCCTCTTATCCGGGGGGTATGTTCCAAGACTCTGTGGATGCCTGAAACTGTGGATAATACTGAACCCTATGTACATATATACTATGTTTTTTCCTGTACATGCATACGTGTTTCCCCGAAAATAAGACCTAGCCAGACGATCAGCTCTAATGCGTCTTTTGGAGCAAAAATTAATATAAGACCCAGCAGTATTATATTATGTTATATTATATTATGTGATGTTATATTTTATAAGACCGGGTCTTATATTAATTTTTGCTCCGAAAGACGCATTAGAGCTGATTGTCTCGCTAGGTCTTATTTTCGGGGAAACAGGGTACCTATGATAAAGTTCATGTTATCAACTAGGCAGAGTGAGAGATTAACAATAACTAATAATAAAATAGAAAAATTATAATAACACACTGTAATAAAGATTCTGTGAACGTGGTCACTCATTTCAGGGGGTCCCTAGCTGAAGTCTTCACCTAGGCTTAATGCTTCCTGGTGCAACACGGTGCCATGAATTTCAGCACGTTTCCTGTTCATGTCTTCCACCCACACATTTAATGACACTTCCACCTTCACTACCGGTAAGCACTTATGAGCTGTGCCCATAACTTTCGCAGTTTGAGGCATGAGAGCAAAACTAGCATGATTTTCTTTTTCCTCCGTAATTTCACAGATAGAAGATTTGTTCTTACTGTAGATCTTAGCAACCTCAGCATGCAATTTTTTCCTTTCCTTATTAGGTAGAGAACTTTTACCTTTTCACTTAAAGGAAGCACTTTTTGGCTTCTCTTTGGCACATCTGCACTGCCAGCATCACTTCTCCTGAACTTTGGGGCCATTATTAAGTAAAATAAGGGTGACCTGAACACAAACACTGAGATACTACACCGCTGACCTGGTAACTGAGATGGCTACTAAGTGACTACCGGGTGTGTAGCACATACGCTAGACAAAGGGATGATTTATGTCTGGGCAGGATGGGCAGGGACTGCAAGAGATTTCATCACACTACTCAGAATGGCACGCAATTTAAAACTTAGAAGTCGTTTATTTCTGGAATTTTCCATTTAGTATTTTCAGACCCTCAGTGAAATTCTCTACCACCCAGTGGGCCTCAGCCACGCCTCTCCAAAGAGGTCTAGATGCCAGGTTTGTTCCATCCATGCTCTGCCTGTCTTAGGGGTAGTGGCCGTGTCCTCTAGCTGCTGGTACTGTATTCTTTAGAGTTCTCTTTACCTCTTAGCCAATTTCCCCTTAATGTAATCCCACATTATAGTGAATGGTTCTTTACATTGGACTCTCCCTGTTCAAATTTCTGTGTAATTTCTGTCTCGTAGTGGGACTTCGACTGACACAACTAGATGATTAACACAGCCTTCATTAAAATAAATCAAATTTAATTTGGTGAAATTGAGGGTTTCTTAATATAAGCTAAGTTTAGATTTTCTTAGGAAAGATCTCTTTGTCTTTTTTTAGTGTCATACTTTCACAAATACAAAACTTGATGCAATTGAATTTTTAAAAATTAGAAAATAAAATGAAGGATTTGCTAATTTTTATAGGGGATAAATAACAGACTAGTAAAGCTAATGCCAAGTAAGATAGAAGAATGTGATAAAAACAGCATCCCTTTCCTTTCTCTCCCAACTCCTGAGACTTTCCCCCACTAGTTTGTTGTAATGGAGTAAAATAGCTAGTGAGAAAAATCAGAGAGAAGAAAACTGAAGTATATAACTAATTACCTTTCATAATCTTAGAATGCCACAGTTTGTTGGAATCACAGCGGTTCTCTGTGTAGTGGCTTTTAAACAGTATGCCTTAACCAGTAAGGACATAAAATCAATTCAGTGGATCACAACTAGCATTAAAAAAATGAACCAGGCCGACCCAGTGGCTCAGGTGGTTGGAGCACCGAGCTCCTAACGCTGAGGTCGCTGGTTCAATTCCCACATGGGCCAGTGAGCTGTGCCCTCTACAGCTAAGATTGTGAACAACGGCTCTCCCTGGAGCTGGGCTGCCGTGAGCAGCCGGGGGTTGGCGTGGGCTGCCGTGGGCAGCTGCCGAGGGCTGCTATGTGCTGCCGTGAGCGGCTGGTGGCCAGCATGAGTGGCCGATCGATTGCCTCAGCCGGGGGTAGCATAAAGCTCATAACACCAGCATGGGCCAGGGAGCTGTGTCCTACACAACTAGACTGAGAAACAACAGCTTGAACCAGAGTAGTGGGGGCGGGGAGAGGCGGAAGGGGAAAAAAAAAAGAACCAGAACAAAATAGCAAATATTAGACTGTATGTACTATACATGGTTAGGATACTACTGTTTGGAAACTTGTTTTAGAGATATATATATATGCACTCACACATATCTGAATGTTGGACTGCAATGTATTATGTCCCTATTACTGTGGCTTATAAAAAACAAACTTGGAAATTACTCTCTAGTGTCTAATCCAACCACACATTCAATGAAAGAACTCATCTACAATATTTTTGCTAGTATTTGTGGCAAGGCTGTGCCCCAGGCTGAGCCAATCTGACGCTCTTGTCCAGTATATGGAATCTTGAAGGAGTGTTCCAATATGGGGGGCCATCAGGAGAGAATCCATGGGGGCTACAGTGGCGATGAGAGGCCACTGGCGTACATCCAGCATCTTTAGCAGGTGAATGACAGTAAGAATTTTGGCTGTGCCTTGCCTTCCTTGGTTCTGCCATTTTCAAGCTTGATTATGTTGCCTTCCAATCAATTCTGAGGGGCACCCAATCTTTCCAATAAAATACTCTTCTGCTTAAATTAACCACAATAGGTTTCCGCCATCTGCTATACAGACCAGGCCTAACAGAATTTGGAACTGATTAAATTAAGTATGGTTCAGCTATGCAGATGTTTAAATAGAATGAGGCAGATTTATATGTGATAATATGTTAAGACATCCAAGGTTTATCTTTAAGTGAAAAAAATAAAGGTGTACAACACATTACTAATCAATCGTATCTTATTGGTGGGATTAGGACATACACACACGCATACCGATTTACAGATGGATAGAAAATGTCTGGAAGCATACACAAGCCACTGTTTACCACACTTACATAAAGCGGTCAAGTATTTCGTTTTCATTTTTACCATAAGGATTTATGATTTTCACCATTAAGAAGAACATGTAAGTTTTCAAAAAAAACTATTTTAGCATCAAACACTGTACAAGCAATACTTTTACTCATCCAACAACCTCCATAGTGATGTGGCATTTAAATAACTAGCAGAACTTCTAGAATGACCAAAAATAATTACATTAAATGTTGTTCTGCTAAGAAAATTACAAGGAAGCCTACAAGTAAAATAATGTGCTGTGAAACAGCAGATTTTGATTTCCTTTTTTAAATCCTAAAAGCCACTAAAGAATACAAACCAGTAGAACTTTTTAGCAAGACTTACTCATGACTAAGGCTGAAAACTCACATATTCACACTCAAATCCAACATGATTTTTCCATTTCTCATGTAAATTCTCCAAGAAAGGAAACTTTACCAGAAAGGATGTTCCCCATCCTTTGGCCATGAAAAAAAAGGCCAAGAAAAAAAAGTTAAATGGTGGGAAGGGCTCATTAATTACTGTCAGAAATCTGAATTAAGGGTAGAAATTATCCCATTTAGAGACGCGGGGGGGGGGGGGGGGGAGATAAAGCTTCTTTGAAGCTACCAGAGGATAAAAACCCAACTCTCTATGCCACACAATGATCTTCACAGTATGGTCCCAAGATTGCCTTAGTCTTCAGCCCCCCACAAAATCCTGTACTTCCATATGCAGGTGGGGAATTATTCAAACAAATGAAACCACATCTGATCATGACACACCAGATTTACCAGTTGTAAAATGGGATCAATAGCTACCTGGGATTACTGTGAGAACAATTATGAAAGCCTGACTATAGCACTCATCATACAGTAGGTGCTCAATAAATTTTACCCAAAATTTGAATCTGTTATGAGCCATTCCTCCAGGAACTGCCTACATGGTATCTTAAATTTCTTTAAAAAGAAAAAAAAAAAAAGTCCAATCCATCCTTTATTCTGCATAAAATTCATCATCCAAGCCCTAATACATGTCGATCAAACCTCTGCTAGAACAATTCCAAGGAAAAACCAACTCGCCACTTAACAGGCTCTTTCCATTTCACCGGGAGTCCAAGTCTATCCTCTTTCCTACTCATGGCCCTGGTTCTGTGGGCGCAAAGCCACAAAAGGCTGTTGAAGCCCTCTTTCATATGACAGTAACCTAAGTTTGAAAGTCATTATATTCTCCTTTAAGTCTTCTCTTTTTTTAGGTTAAAATGCTTCAGTTATTTTAACTGGTCCTAAGACGTCATGGTCGATACAGCCTTCCTACCACCCCGACTGGTCTCCTGAGCACAGACTCCAACGCGCAGACGTCTTTCTGAAACAAGAGTTTCCATACTGAATTGTAGTTGAGTCCAGACAGAGTAGAACTATTACTTGCTTTGTCTGTACATTATACTTTTACTAACCTAACATCACATTTATTCCTTTGCTGGCTTTATTACTCATCTGACTCATATTGAACCAAGTCATGTAGAACTTTACGTTTTTAGACACATGCTGCTATTTAACGAACTGACCTCCAAATTGTAATTGTATGGTTGTTTTTTTAAAGTAAATATAGGGCCTCAACTTCATTTTATTAAATTCAATTTTGCTAAATTTAGCCAGGCAAGGTCATTTTTCATTCTGTCTGGTATAATCTACACATTAGCTCTTTCAACCAAATTGGAGTTTATCCAAGTTGTTGCTATTATGAAATGTAAAAATCCGGGACTGAATGTAGCAGCACACTTCCTCCAGCTTGCCTACACGGGCAGCCCTTTATGGAGATGGTTATTCAACCAGTTAAAACTCCACTTAGACCACAAGAATCCCTTTACATTATACCAAAGGTTATCCTGAAAAAGCTAACAAATACCTTTACTTGAAGAACTGGGGAATCAATTCACCAAGCATATAATTATTACTGCTTTAATATATAACTAATAACTCATTTCCCTATTTATTAATTTTTGTATGAAGTAAAACTTTGAGCGTAAGTGATTTTAGACACGTGCACTTTTACTTTGCCCTGTGAAATGGTTAAAACTGAACTATAAATACTTATTCAAAGAAATAAGACAATAACCTTTGATCAACAGATTCATTTATAATGAAAATTCTTTTGTAGATCTGCCTCTTTCCAAAGAGGTTCAAAATTGAAAGAAAACATTCAAGAGGTATCATGAGGTACCAAAAGTTGCCGGTGACTCAGGCGGTTGGAGCTCCATGCTCCTAACACCGAAAGCTGCCGGTTCAATTCCCACATGGGCCAGTAGGCTCTCAACCACAAGGTTGCGGTTCGACTCCCGCAAGGGTTGGTGTGCTGCGCCCCCTGCAACTAAGATTGAACACGGCACCTTGAGCTGAGCTGCCTCCCAGATGGCTCAGTTGGTTGGAGCATGGGCTCTCAACCACAAGGTTGCCAGTTCGACTCAACTCCCGCAAGGGATGGTGGGCTGCGCCCCCTGCAACTAACAATGGCAACTGGACCTGGAGCTGAGCTGCACTCTCCGCAACTAAGACTGAAAGGACAACAACTTGACTTGGAAAAGTCCTGGAAGTACACACTGCTCCCCAATAAAGTCCTGTTTTCTTCCCCAATAAAATCTTAAAAAAAAAGAAAAAAAAAGAAAGAGTAGCTGTGAAAGAACTCAAGTTAGAAGACAACTAAGCATCTCTTTCCTGAAAACTAATAAAAAAGAGCACCTCCTACTTGCTATTCTTCTCAATCTCAAGTGGGCCATAAAGACATTTGAAATAGAAAAAGACAGTTTCTTTTATGGAATCCAGAGAATTTCAAGATCAAAGAACCACCATTTTGCACATTAACACGTGATCTTGTTTCCTTCAACTCAAGTAATCACAGCTTAAAGTCAGCAGTGACCAGCTTTCTCTGTAGACACAACCTCCACTACTAACTTAATTTCAGGATGCTCAACAGATTAGAAAAATTATCTTTAACATATTACTGTTAATAAAGCACTTTGCAGCTTACAAGGCACCTGCACACACTGTTAACTTCAAACTCACAGAAATCCTGAGATAGACTAGCCAGGCATTAATTACTACTGCCTTTTTCTAGAGGAGAAAACTGAAGTTAAACAGGTTTGAATTTTACCAGGAGGAGCCACCACACTGATCAAGATATTCTAATTACAAATACTAGGATCTTGGAAAATTTTCAGAAGTGCTGTCTAAGCTGACATAACCAGAGAGAACTTAGAATATATTATTTGCCTCACAGATGCATAGTAGTTATTGCTACAGGTGGACCAATGCTAACAGGGGAGTCAGCCACCAATTTTAATAATGCTGGGGACAGCAGACCAGGCATGAATACACCACTCTCAACTGGAAATAAATGAAGGGAAACAAATTACTGACACTTGAATTTCAAAGACAGCTATAATGTTAGAGAAAAACAACCCTAGGTGCACTAGGCAGATCCTATATACATTTCATAAACAGAAAACTCAGGAATTTAATTGTTCATTTACACAATTAAGAGTTAGTGAAGGTATCACCTCCTTCCATTAGACTCTTTCTACATTGTCCTTCCAGGAATAGGTGACACTATACATGCTTGGGAAACACGACCACCGTATTGCTTCCTGTGTGGGACACGTGCCTGCCTTACCCCAAAACCCACGGCAAATGGGCGTGCCTGTGACCTGTGCCCCGATCTCTCCCCATGTGACTGAACAGAGTAGGACCTAATAGTAGAAATACATTCAATTCTTCAGTGATTAAATTCTCCTGGTTTTACCTTCTCAGATTGAATTTTTTAGAAACATGGCAATGGGCTATATGAAAAAACACAGGCCTTAAAAAGAAGTGATACAGTAGGGCCAAAAAAACAAGAACGAAGAGTTAAGTGATTAACTACTCTGGAGAGGGATTTAGATTAATTGGTCACACGGAGGATGTGTACACCTTCCATCCATAATCCCACTTCAAGGTTTCTCTCCAGAACTCTAGCACAAGTGTTCCAGGAGGCAGGCACAAGAATAATCCATGAAATACTGTCTTTTACAACACAACAAAAAAAATCCACCCTAAAATTTCCTCAAGTGGAAAGAAGGGGAAAATTGCAGTATAGTCAAACAATAGAATATAATTAAAATTAAACCAATCAAGCAATTAATATCAACAAAATTGAGCAAAATATATTAATACAGATAAATCCCTAAAAATAATGTTGAACAAAAAAGTTTCAGAACAAGTACAATTCCATTAATATGACGTTTAAAAAACCCTGATTCCAAGAAAAACTAAAAGCAGATAAAAAGTACATACGAGGCAAACATGAATGAAAAGTTAATGTTCAAACATTTAAATACCAAAAACTACACTACCAAATACACAAAATGTAAAAGTGGAGGGTAACTTAATGACAAAGCAATAATTAACACTCCAGCAAGTTATAAAGACCTGAGCCCATATACACTTACTACAAAGGAGTCCTCAAATTTACTGGGGGAAAAAAAATTAATCTGACAGAACTACCAAAAAAAAAAAAAAAATCCATTATCATAATAGGATATGTCAACATCTTGCCCCAAAACTCAAGCGACTATTAAGAATACAGAAGATATGACCCACACAAACAGCAAGTCGAATCTAATGCAATGTACCGCGTACACAACAATATACTCTTCAAGCACACATGGAACATGTATAAACACTGAGAACTCGTCTACAAAATTAGCCTCAAACACTGAAGAATCAATACACATAGTCTATATTCTCTTACCTAAGTGACAGAAAGTCAGAAATCAATAATGAAAAGATTTAAAAAAGAAAAAGCATATTTAAAACCAAAAACACATATTCCTAATTAGCTCAAGGGCTGAAAGAGAAGCCATGAGAGGAAAATAAAGATTTCAGAGTGACCAGTTTCCCAAGACTTATTTACAGAGTTTTCCTTGGATTCCTATGAGCCCTCTCTAAATCCATATCAAACCTCTTTTCTTAAATTAGTTGGAGTAGGTTTCTGTTCTTTGTAATCAAATGGGTCCTTTCCTAGAACAAAATCCTAGAGTCTTTCTAAATCATTAGTGGACTTGGATGGTCATATAGACTAAGTAAGGCCAAGCTGCAAAAAAATATAGATACCTGGAATAAAATGCATCTTGATAAACAATTTTGAATGTTGTTAAAATAATGTTGCTAAAGTAAGGAACTTTCCATAAAATATGGAGACACAAACAAATATAGTAAGTACAAGAAAACACCAACATATGCTAGGGAACAACGAGAGTCAAAAGCAGCAGACTGAGAGTATCAGCTGGCGACAAATGAGTAAGCTAAACAGGCATGTGGAGGGGAAAAAAACCCACAACATATTAGGACATACGAGGGCAAAAGAAATTATTTTTGCTGTGAACAACATTACTTAAACACTATACAGCACTGGTCAAGTTTGGGTTAGTTTTTCACATGCATATGGGGAAAGTATAGAAACATTCAAAGAAGCAGGATAAAAAGTGAAGATGAAATATTAACCATTTCTTATTCAAGACAGTGCCATACATATTATTTCATTCCATTTTATAGCTGGGGACACCAAGACTCAGGGCGATTAAAGAGGTTGCTCAAGCTCACATAGCTGGTAAGGGGCAGAGAAAGAACTTACTCCTTGTTTTATACAGAGGACAGTTCTGCCCCATTTTACACGAGTGGAGGTGGGTGGTTATCTGTTTTAATAAAGGGAACGAGGGACTATGTACTCCTACAGCCACTCAACAGACAAGCAGTTAGGAAGCCAACAGAAGAGGACCGATAGGGGATTTGTGGGAATCAGAAGACACGTATAATATGGAAGAGAGCATGACTTTGGAGTAAGAAAGACCTGGGCTCAAACTCCAGCTTGGTCAGTTGCTAGTTGTGTGATGTGACAATTTGTCTCCCTTTCCTCATCTATAAAACGGAGTCTTCCTCATGGAAATCACTGTTCAGGCTCAATGAGTTACACCATATAGGGCCCTATACGTAGTATAAATATACTGGTTGCATATTTACATTCTTCACCAGATTAAGACCCATTATCAGTTATAATTAAGAACACGCATGCACATACTTTTAAAAAAAGCGATGGATAATATAATTCGGGGCAACGAACGGTTTTTCTGTGTGCACTGCTTAGTGCTAAGTACAGTGCTCACTTCAAAAAGGTGTCCACATCATGTCATTGTCAAGTATTAATGCTGCTTCAGACTTCAACTTCCTGTTTCTCCTTCGCCCTCGGGTAGGCAGAATAATGCCCCGCCATCAGACATATATGCCCTAATACCCAGAACCTGTGACTATGTTACAAGGCAAAGGGGACTGCGCAGATGTGATTAAGATTACAGACTTTGAGATGAGATTATCCTGGATTATCCAGGTAAACCCAGTCTAAGCACATGAGTCTTTATAAGTAGAAAACCTTCCCCGCTTCAGTCAAAGAGAGGGGACGACCCAAGAAGAATCAGAAAGAAATGACACTAGAACTTGATCCCTTGTTGGCTTTGAAGATGGAGGAAGGGGCCATGGGCCAAGCAATGTGGGTATGTGGGTGGACTCTAAAAGCTGGGAACAGCCTTCAGATGACAGCCAGCAAGAAAACAGAGATCTCAGCACTACAGCTGCAAGGAACTATATTCTACCAACACCCTGAATGAGCAAAGACCCTCCAGAAGGGAACTCAGCCTTGCAGAAACCTTGACGTTGGCCAGACGAGAGACACAAGTCAGACATCTGATATGTACATGTAGAACTTCAGAAATGTAAGATAATAAATTACACAAATATGAGCTGCTAAGTGTGTGGCAGTTTGTTACAATAGCAACACAAAACTAATACATACCCTTTCTCTCATTTGCATTAAAAAAACTGTAAACTTTTTTTTAACCTCAGTGCCCTTAATTGTTTTTGAAACAGAAATAAATGAGTTAGTGCACGAGGCTACCCAGCAGAGGCTACCCGCACACATTTACGGTTTCCGGAAGCACTATCGCTGCGCCAGGCACTGTCTTGCTTTCAAGAACTTCACTGCAGGATGCATCCATCAATATTTATTTTCTTCCTTTTCTCCCTCAGATTTGGCCAGAACAGTTAACTGTCAGCTACACCTGAAAACGGGAATATTTTGGAGAACTGGGAGAAACTTGAAGAGCTACACCACAGCTAGGAAAAGTAAAAGCTTATGAGGTGGGGGTAAAAGGAGGGAAGGAATAAGTAATTTGCCCCAAATGACATGGCTCAGTTTGTTCATCTATAAAATGGTAACTTCATAAATCTGTTGACAGATTAAAAGATAAGGAGCTTTCACTATTGTGCATGTACTATAAAAAGTGTGGAGAATTCCTCGTGAGAATTTTGGCACTACATGGACATAGTGCCAAAAGCTAATGTGATGGAGAATTCTATATAAATTCAGCCTGGATATATCTTAGGGATGACTTAAATAAAATCCCAGAAAGCAGAAAATCTGGCAAGAGAAAAGAATCAATTTTAGAAAAATAGGCCTATGACTGACCAGTAGAGAGGAATGTCATAGTTCCACCACTACAAACAACACCTTAAAAAAATACAGATGTCCAGGGCTCGCCGCAGGTCTACTAAAACAACATCTCCAAGGATGAGTTAACAAACAGTGCAGGAATTGAAGCGGGGTGATTACGTGTGTACGATAGCAGAGGGAATCTAGCATCTTTTTGCCAGGCAGCCTTTAGGTACTACTGAAGAATAACACCTAGAATGTAGCGTATTTTAAAACTTGAAAATAAACAAGGTTTATGAAATCTAATGGGAAAGTTTCATGTAGAAAATGAAAGGTTAGAGAGGGGGACAAGGCAGGTCAGAATGTGGCTGCTTGTTTTGCAGCAAAGGACACAGCCTCTCAGACTGAAGATGAGTAGAGAAAAACAAAATGGAGCAAGCACAGCTGGGCCAGAGAGGGAAAAACAGCTGAGCTGGCAAAATGAGGATCTGCTCAAATAAAACAGCAAAATGACTGGCTACTGCAAGAAGAGGAGAGCTGGCAAGATAAAATGGGGGAGGGGAAGCAGTGGGATGATAAAGGAGAGAATTAATTTCATGTTGGAGCAGGAGTAGGAATGGAGTGGAGACAAAAAGGACAAGAGCACCAAGGAAGAAAGAGGGGCATTCTTTGGGATGAGGAGGAGGTAGGTTCATTAAGAGAGGTGAAGAAAGGGAAAGAGGAATGAGAACACAGGGTCACAGCCTCTATGGTGCAATATAAATTCTCCGGAGCAACAACAATATTAGCGGGAGCAAGAAGCAAAGAGAAAAGGAAAGGCTGGTCAAAAATCTTTAAAGACTACACATAAAATGATAAAACAAAAATTTAAGTATAACAGAAATATATTGTTTACATCTTAGATGACATTAAAAGGTAGTTTCAGACATGTTTAGCTTTCTGATTTAAAGAACTACTAAACACATCTAAAAACAGGCAAAACTAAACAATATAGTTTTGGGATGCTAAGTGACACAACTATGAAGAAAAGCAAGGGAAGAATTCACACAGAATTCAGGCCAGGGGAAGCCTGAGAATGAGGGAGAGGTATGTGATGAGGACCTGTATTCCCTCAGCATGGGTGTTTGATTTATTACTTTCTTCAAAACAATTAAACTATGCATATATATGTAAAATATGCATATTTCATAACTTAAAAAATTTAACGGATTTGTTCTACCTCTGAATTTCCCAGTTTATTAATTTTTAAAAAAATTTTAAAAAGTGTCAGTTACAGTTGACATACAATATTGTATTAGTTTCAGGTGTACAACATTGTGATTCGACAGTCATATTGTGGGGGCAGAGTCCCAGAGAGCACTTTCCAGGCTCTCCGCCTCGCATGGGGAGGTGCTGGCTCAGGTAGTGACTGACCATCAACTGTGATTGGTTGGCCACCAGCTGTAACCGGTTAGCCAATTGGCTACTGATGTACCTGCGGGGCTGCACTGATTGGTTGGTTGGTTGGCAGGCAGAAAAGTGAATGGCGGAATGCCGATCATGTGGCTGCTACTGTGTGTGTCTCCCTGGCCGCCAGAGAGAATATAGTGGTATGACTCCCCTATCTATGGCTCCGTGGGTGTTCCTTTTTGGCCTAGCCACATCCTGTGTTCTTATGCGGGGAGCGGGACCAAAGACCCCAAAGGCCACCCCGCACAACAAATGGCGGAGCTAGCAGGGTCCCCCGCACGACACATATAACTTACAAAGTTAGCACCCATCTGACGCCATACATAGTTATTACAATATTATTGACCATATTCCCTTTAATGTACTTTACATCTCCTTGAATGTTTTTATATTTGGCCATCTGCATCTTAATTCCTTCCCCCTTTTCACCCATCTCACCCAAACCCCCTCCCATCTGGTAACCATCAATTTGTTCTCTATCTATGAGTTTGTTTCTGCTTTATTTTGTTTTTGAGATTCCACATGTTAGTGCAATCATATGGTATTTGTCTTTCTGCCTGACTTATTTCACTTAGCATAATATTCTCTAGGTCCATCCATGTTGTTGCCAGTTTTTTCCACCGTTTGTTTTCTGAAGATATTCTAGCAAACTTGCTCAAATCAAAATATCTGGGGGTTGGGACATCTAATCTTTTTTTTTAAAACACCCTAGGTGATTCACAAGAATCCACAGAAACTCAACTTTGAGTCTCCCACAGGAAGAGGGCTTCCTTCCTTCTGTTACAGCTCTAAAGCGCTAGAGAATCTCATGCCATTCCTTCACAAGTCCTCTAGGATTTTGCTCCTGCCCTCCCTCTGTATTTTCAACCTTTCAACCTCAAGTCTTCCATCTTAAAACACACACACCAGCCAACCTGATCTTGCAATCAATTCTAAACTTGTTCTTTCCTTCTTTCAGACTCAAAGTCTTCAATAAAATGGATCTATTTTTAACTTCCCAATATCTCTCTCTCTTTTTAAAAACCACCAGTAATATCCGTGAGATTGACAGATTGAACTGCAAACATGCACTTCCAACTACCTACCAGACATCTCTCCTCCTTCCCCACCTAGCAAATCCCTACTCACTATTCCCATTTCAGCTCAAACATCACCTTTCAGGTAAAGCCTTGCATCCTCCCCCAAAGGCCCATCCACTTATCTATTAAAATTTTTTGACACCAAAAAGCCTACCTTTACATTTACAACAAAGACAAAAGCTTTCCAGACAAACAACAAAAAAAGACTATTTAGAATCATGAAGTGAAGGCAGTCAAAAGGTCAACTTCCAGTTATAAGAAAAGTAAGTCCTGGGGACGTACTGCGCAGCATGGTGAGTATAGTTAACAACACTGTATTGTATAGCTGCAAGTTACTATGAGAGTAAACCTCAAAAGTTCTCCTCACAAGAAAAAAAAATTTGTAACCGTGGCAATGGATGTTAACTAAACTTGAGGTAATCATTTCACAATACATACATATATCAAATCATCATGTTGCACACCTGACACTAATAAAATGCTATATGTCAATTATATCTCAATTAAAAAAATACATTCAGATGATATAATAATGTATAGCCAGGCTAGTCTTGTTTATTTTTTTATATAGTACTTGTCCTCAAAAGATTTTAAGGGGGGCAGCCAGATGGCGCAGTTGGTTAGAGCACAAGCTCTGAACAACAGTGTTGCAGGTTCAATTCCCACATGGGCAAGTGAATTGCGCCCTCCACAACTAAACTGAAGACAACAAGCTGAGCTGCCTGAGTGGCAGCAGGATGGCTCAGTTGGTTAGAGCGTCGGCTCTCAACAATAAGGTTGCCGGTTCAATTCCTGCATGGGATGGTGGGCTGTGCCCCCTGCAACTAAGAATGAAAACGGCGACTGGAATTGGAGCTGAGCTGCGCCCTCCACAACTAGATTGAAGGACAGACTTGGTGCTGATGGGCCCTGGGGAAAACACACTGTCCCCAATATCACCCCCCAAAAAATATTTTAACGAAAAAAAAAAAGCATGTGGGGAGGAGAAAAGAAGAAGGGGGAGACAACGAAGGAAGAGAGGAGGGGACCAGTATGATGCAATAAGGAGTGGTGGGGTTATCAACTTAAAAGAATGAATAAGAGTTGGTCAGGTGAAAAAGTTCTAACCTAAACTTTTTCTTTCTCTTTTTTTTTTGGTGGGGGGAGAGGTGGTGTGCACAGCAAGAAGGGGCATTTCAGATAGAACACAACAAGGTTTGTGCTTTTGTGTGCCTAGTTGAGTGGCAGGGAAGGGAAGGGAAGGTTAGTGATGAGGTTAAAACGATAGGCAGAATTTTAGGAGTAACAATTATAGGTTTATTACAATTTTTCTCTCCCTCTATACTTAATAATTATCTGCTTGTGATATTAGGCCAGGCTTGTTAAAAACCAATTTTCACTTTATATTTGATTTAATGAGGGAAGGGAACATGGTAAAGGATTTCTGCCAAAGTCAATTGTAAGACAGTGGCAAATCTGGGCTAAAAAAATTCTGCTGTCAAGTTACTAACGTATTTTAATAGGCACACAGTGGCCTGTTTGGCTATTCTTTCATTACTTTAATGTACAGGACCTTCTACTAGGTTCTTCCTGAAATACAAAGCCATACAAAACACTTTTTCTGCCCTCAAGAAGTATATAATCAAATATAGGTGCCTACACAAGTATCTATAAAACAGTCTGGGATTAATACCAGAAAAATGATACAAACTGAGACATATCCAGATAAGTAGTAATCACTTTCAGCCAGCATATCAGGAGACGCCTGACACATCAAAAGAGCTTACTATAGTATGTTGACTCTAAAAGCATTATGGAAGCCAGGGTTAGACTTTGAAGGACTATTATTGCCAACTCCCACAGAGCAGCAAAGACCAGAAAAAAAGCAGAGCAATCAGCCCCTGGGCCTCACTGGCCAGGTAAGGAATAGTGAATGGGAAAGAAGGTTAGAAAAGTCAACAGAGGCTAACATATGGAGTTCTTTGAAGGTGAAACAAAAGAATGTGAGCAAAGGAACAGCTTCCTGACAGCCATGTTTCAAGAAGATAAATCTGAAACCAAACTATACAAGCTGAACCGCAGAGGGGAGAAAGTACCGCTGTATAGAGTCCAATGTCAGGTACTCAGTGCCTGAACTACGCAGTTAACAACAGCAATGGCAAGAAAGGAATATGTTCTTTTGAATTGCCTGGGGATTGTTTTTGAATGAGGGCAAATTCCAAGAGAACACCAACTTGTTAATATTTGTAGCCCTACTACTCCCAACACAATGCCTTACCTGTAGTAGATGCTAAGTAAATAAGCATCCGGCCAAGAAGGCAACTTGCAAAGATTAATCTGCATCTTCATTACTGCTAACGTCCATAATCTCTCTACTTCTGAAACCTACTCATATGACAGTTAACGTGAAGACCCTCTCCAATCTTGGTTTTACAACCTAAACCAAACTTCGCCAGTAGGCTTTAGAACCCCACTTCCTTTTCCCTCAAAGTATGCCAGAGCATTTTTAAAGGCACATAAATTTGCTACTAAACATTTGCAAAACACTGCTTTTCCCAGGATTTCCTGTAGAAAACCATCCAGTTTCCATACACACAACAACAAAAACTTGCGGAAAAATGGTTACTTATAGCAGGAAGTTTTTCTTTTAGGCAGCAGTCAACATGCTTCTTGTGTTACTTATTGAATCTGCTAACTCACTAGTGCAACCACCAGTTGCAGCTTACATTTCCAAAGTTGTGCAAAGGGTCCAAAGTTGTGCAAGAGTCATCACTGAAATTAGAGTCTGGTATATTAATAGTTACAACACCTAAAGAAACCTCAGTATTATTAGAGTCAAGCAATACCAAAATCACAGGTATTAAAAAATATTTTAGCAGTTTGTTTACTATCTGTGCAATATACGCCGATGTTATTTTAAGTGAGAATAATTCAATTTCTTTCTGCTTCAGCCATCAGATCACCTGAAAATTGGCACTTGTGACCCTGGGTTTGATATATCTTAAAAAAAAAAAAAATCACAGTGTCTCCGACACACAAACACACACGCAAGCTCATACCCAGAGCACTGAAGGGCCTTGCAACTACCACCAAATAAGCCCAGTTTACACGTGGCAAAAGTCGACAGAACTCTTTCATGCTTTAATGACCTCGAAAGGGATTTCCCAGCCGTCAAGTAATGGGATGTGATTTATCCTGATTCGGGAATTGAAGGTGTTAGGAAAAAAACAGCAATTTTTTTTAAAGGTTTCCTTCTCTTCTTCTCAGCTGGCTGTCCCGAACCAGGGAGCGCTCTGCCCGGGCCTTGGAAGATGCATGTAGGTCAGAGAAGGTGGGACTGTTCAGGAAACCCAAGACCCTCCTCCCATCACCTTCTGCTCTCCTCTGCCTCCCTTTTGCTTTCCCGGACGCTGCAAAGAGGCCCAAGGTGATGGGGCCTTGGCGAGGGATTGCAATCCACTGAGCCGGGCCCTGACGGCCCCGGGCTGGGCGGCCCTCCTGTCACACACTTCCCGATCGGGCGTCGCAAACGGCTGCCACGGCCCTTGGCTGCACGACTGCTCGGGGCGGGGGCCGCGGCCCAGGCCTGGACAGGCCGCGGCCGCTCGCAGTGCCCACGTCACCAGCTCCAGCACTGCGGAAATGGAGCGGCGCAGCCGGCAGGGAGGCACCGGGCGGCATCGGCGCCCGCGCCGCGGCCAGACGCCGTTTGCCCCTCAGCCGGGACCCGCAGGTCGCCGACACCCGCCTGGCAGCGCCCCAGGCCCTCACCTGTGTCGCCAATGATGATGTACTTGAAGAGATAGGCGTACGCCATCGCCACGGCCGCTCGGTGCCAGGGCACACGGCTCCTCCTCCGGCTACTGCTCCTCCTCCTCCTCCTCCTCCGCGCCCCTCACCCCGGCGCCGCTCGGCCTCGAAACGCCAGGCCCCGCCCGCCGCCGCCGCCGCCGCCTCCGTCAGCCGCCGGGAGTGAGGGGCTGAGAGGAAGCCAGACCAACCGACACCGCCAGAGCCGAGTAAGAGAGCGCCCGGCCGCGCACAGTCGAACAATAACAGCCTCCTCAGCGTCTCCGCCCCGCCTCCGCGCCGACCCGGAACTGCTGCGCTGCCGGCGCCGCGGGAGTAAAGGGGAGGAGCCCGCCGCCGGCCGCGCCCACCGGCCGCAGCCCCGCCCAGCGGAGCCCTGCCCAGTCCAGCGCCTCGCCGGCCGCGCCCCGTCCGCTGGGTCCGCCCCGAGCTGGACGAAGCCGGGTGCTGGTCGCGGCGGCACGTTTGAGCTACAGCGACCCTGGTGGCCCTGAGGCGCTGGGGGAGGGGTGGGGAGGGTGCGCTTCCGTCGCTGCGACGTGCGCGACTGTCGCGTTCTTCCGCCCTTCGGAAGGGGAGCGAGGCTCGTGGTGGGAAGGTCGGGTTCCGCCCAGGGCCCCGCCCTGGGAGCGTGGAAAGGTGTTTGGAAATGCGGGCGCCGCCCTGAAGTGGGTTGGTGTGCGGTGGTGTTTCTGTGCTTGGAGACCCGGCCTTGGCAGTGAAAAATGGAAGTAGTTGTGTACTCGACACCGTAAATAAGGGAATGTGAAGTAAGTGATGGTATGCCCCTCCGGTGGAGTACTACGCGGCGAAAACAAGACTTAGGACTGTGTATAAATCTATATTTGTGTTATTTATATATGATACATAACAACTATAATATGTAATAAGTTATATTTGTAAGTTATATTTTGTTATATAAATACATTTCCTTTTACCATTACGTAAAATGATAGGAATACACTTAAATACCCTGTGTGTCAAGTCAGCCTTACAGGAAACACAACTGGCACCAAGGGGGTGAGTGGGATGGGAGGAAGATCGACATTTCACTGAATCATTCACGTGTGGTTTGGTATGTTTTTTCTGTGTTCATGAATTACCTATTGAAAAATACGTTTAAAGGAATAAACAAAACTTCTTTGTTCATTCAGCTAACGTTGAGTATGTACTTTGTTTTGTGAACTGTTAGGCATTGCAACTAAAGGCAGACCCTGTTCTGAAGGGGCACAGATTTTGGAAGAGGGAATAGAGGACAGAGTAAGTGTCAGCGTAGGTTACCTAGAGAAGATGATGTCTGAACCAGGCATATGAATGTTGAATAAGAATGTGTCAAAATGACAAGTTTAAGGAAGGGAACAGAAGTTTAGGCCAAGAAACAGAATGAGCAATGTTCACGGGGAATTTAAAGTTGCATAAAGGCGAGAAGTGAGTAGGGTTTAGTGGCCTGGTTCCTATTAATATTCTCCTCATTTGGGATCCTTCATTATGTAATTCTATTGACATCTTCATGCTGGGCTGGCTGTGGTTGGTTGCCACATGATTTGAATGGCCTCATAAGTGTGAACTCAGGTTTTTTTCTGGAGTATTTGGAGGAGAGTTTTACTAATGATTCAAGGATAGCCTACAAGAATTTGATAGGAAAAGTTACCTGCAATTGCATAACCTGGTTCATTCATCGTAGCTTGGGGACGAGAGGTCCCTGCCCAAGGCCTCTAGGTTCCAGAAGCCATTTTGTCCCTCCCATTTGAATGCCTTCACTCAAGTCTTTTCTGGTGATAGACATGTAGAATGTCCCCTCCTTCCAGGAGCATCTCAGTTCCTTACTGTTCTCAGAGGTACGGCCTTTATTCATAGTCCCAGCAGGACAACTCTTATCAATCCAGATGTTACACAAAAGCCTAGTGTCCTTAAGTTTTAAGACTCTAGAACATCCCCATACTGTTGGAGAAGGTGAGTAGCTGAAGATGTCACTGGTGCCAGGTCATGCAGGGTCTTGTAGCCATGTCATTATGCAGATAGAACTTTATCCAGTGGACACAAGGGAAACTGAAGAGAAAGGTCAGAATTGGGTATGTAAAAATCATAGAAATGAATGTAGAGCTATAGAAGTAATGCAGTAGAAAGAAAAGAACTTAGGAAACCTGGCTTTTGATTTTGGCTCTGCCACCAATTGGTTGAATCATTGTGACATACCATTTGGCTTCTTAAAGTGTCTGTACTCATCTATAAAGTTAAGTGTTACCTAAGTGCTCTGTGCCAAGTCTGAAGTCCCTGAATTTTATGTTTATCCAACCTCCAGATCTAAAGCCACCTGTAAAGTAGATAGTAATCCTCTCATGAAAATGTCAGGGCCACAGCAGTCAAATGTATATTGTTCTTGCATAGACCTGAGATGCATTACTTATTTGTACACAGGAATTGTAACGATCAGTTGCTGCAGAGCAGTGTCATCTAATGAAAAAATTGACTCCTTTTTCAAGTCCTTCTCTGAGCCTCAGTTTCCTTATCTGGAAAATGTACATAATAACTGCCCCACATAGTCAATTTAGGGTCCAATGAGATAATACCTGTGAAGATATTTTGTAAATTATGAAAAAATATATACTAATACGTAAAACTCTTAGTGCTGGATAATTTTTAAAAATTACCTTAAGGAAGTAAAGGCCTAATCACAATATAAATTCAGTTTTTTAAATCAGCTCCATTCCTGTCTCTATTTCTCTATCTTTATTTTTTTCCTACATGTCCTTCATACTATTTTGTTGTTTTCTCTATGCCTATACGCTGTTTTAAATCCTCTTTGAAACAATACAGTGTATACATAAAAACCACACACACTTTATTTTAAGCATTTTATTTAGACCCCCAAATCCAAAAACATTTTTCGAGAAAAATTTCTCCAGCAAAATGACAGAAATAAATCTTACCTTAAGTTGTAGGGTACATCCTGGGATTTTTCCATTCAGTTTTATTTTCAACTATTTCACCCTCTTGAGGATAAATCCAATAAACTCATCTCTCAGTCTTACATCACGTATGGTCTGAAGGTCATAACTGTGAAATGTAAAGATTGTAAGACCACATTCTCCGAGGTCTCCTAGTTCAACTTCTCCATGACATTTTAAAGTACAGTATTATATTGGAATTTTGCATTTAGTGCTCCCAGCCAACTTTTCATGAGTTTACATTTTCTCTGGTTTTGATTCCTCTGAGACTGTGGGAAGAGAGGTAGAGTGGGTTGGCATGGGAGAAAGGTGGCTTGGAATACTGTAATCCGTAGTTTCTTAGTTTGGTTTTCATGGTTTCTCTAGCCAGTTCTTGAATGAACTCCAGGGGCTCTGATCCTCCCGAAATGGTATGCAAAATGGTGTATGTATTTGCATATAATTTTATGGGAGAGATTCTTACATGACTCCATGCCCTAGAAATAGTTAAGAACCACTGTGAAATGCCCTCTTTCAGCCATTTCTAAATACCACAACAGAACTAATTTTCAAGCAAATACTAATAAGCTCAGTACCAGTTTTGCAGAAAGAAAGAACTAGTTTCAAATCCCGAATTTCCCATCTATCAATTGAGTGATCTTGGATAAATTCCTAAACTCTCAGGCTCAGTTTTCTTATGAGATGACATAAACAAAGTAGCACAATGTCAAGTTCACAGTAGACATTAAATAAACGTTGAAATCATTTCCCCCTTCCTTTCATCCTCTCCTTTGTCCTCCACCTCCAACCTGTCACTAATAACTGTAGGAGTTAAATGAGGCCAAAAGACCTTCTGACTTAAAGGAGATTAGTGTCTCCTTGTGCTGAGTCATGAGTGGCTTTGGCCTGATGAAGGCTACAGGAGAGAGGTACTGTGTTATTTTAGAGGACAGAATTTTGTTCTGAGAAATGAGGGTAGATTTTATGGGTGGAGACCCATTTAAGCTGAGCCTTAAAGGACATTAT
This sequence comes from Rhinolophus sinicus, assembly GCF_036562045.2. Lineage (NCBI taxonomy): Eukaryota > Metazoa > Chordata > Mammalia > Chiroptera > Rhinolophidae > Rhinolophus > Rhinolophus sinicus. The sequence goes on from NC_133763.1 coordinate 17,831,496, forward strand.
CTTTCATAGTTATTGCTTTAACCTAGTCATTCTAGATGCTTCAACAGCCCTCTTCATTGTACTTTATTCACCTTATCCACCTGCTCTGCCATTTATATTCTAGTTGGTCAACCCACTTAATATCCTATTTTACTTTATCATTCATGACTTATTTTTGACCACTTGTCAAAGCCAGGAATGACTGTTTTCTCTCTTCCATTTCATTCTGCTTATCCTTCAAAAACTTTCCTAAAGAGTCAAAATGATTGCATAGTCACATCCTTACTCAATGTGAGTGGAAGTGGATGAAGAAACTTTCTTTTACATGTAAACTATTCTTTTTACCAATGGACCGATCATTAGTAATACAAGGGACCTACATAAGTGCGTGGAACAGAGAAACTGAATATTGGAATAATAATAAGCTTATTTGATAAAATAGTGGATTAAAAATATAGCTACACAAAATATTTTGAATTAATAATTAAGAAAACCTCAAAAGTTAGTTAAAAACCAGAAGAGTGTTCTTAAAGTAACTACTTTTCTAAGTGCTTAACATTTGCTTAGTGCTTTCAGCAGAGAAAGTGTTCTGGAGAAAGACCTAATATTGGATTCCAGGAGGCCTGAATTATAGTCTCTTCCCTGCCACTACCTAGCTGACCTTGAGAAAATTATCTTCAAGCTCTTTGTCATATGTTCAATAAAAATAATAATTTCAGTGGCTTACATAACTGAATTGCTGGGAGGTAGATGTGAGAGACTCTGAAAAGAACATTATTACTCGGAGAGAGTATATATACCAAATTGTGAATGAATAATTTTCTGTACATATCTAAGTATATTAAAAGACCAACTATATAACATCAGTAATATTTCCTTATCAGCATTGCTGTTTTTTTGTGTTTTTTTTTTTTTTTTTGTCAGTAGAGACTAGACCATGCAATTACCCCAAACCCTACTCTTTATTTATCTTTAATGTGTTCTATGTCTTGTGTTAATTGGTAGGTGTTCCTTGTTTTGGAAAAGTTGGGATGGGAATAAGAATGTGGATGCAGGAGGAGTATACTTCACATTGTGCTGAAGAGAGAGCCACGTACGACTCCCGTAAGTGCTTCAAGTTATTTTCATCTTTACCCCTAAAGGTCTTTAAATTTTGATAAAGAGAAATCAATTTTCTCTCCATTTTTGAGGAAATGATGAACTAGCTCTGTCCCACTGGGAGGTGTGGCCAGAGAAAACATGTCACTGATGTCCTTTGTGTAAGATGGGATCTTAGAAAATAAGTGGTGCAGGGAATTGTGAGATCACACTTCAACCTTTTTGTGTCTCCCTTCCCTCCTATCTAATCTTTATCTCTGCTTTTAACAATCTCATTGTCAGAATTTTTGACATGTGGAGTGAGACAGAAGAAAATGACCAGCACAGGATCACATTTCGCTTCTAATCTGGAGAAATAGGAGTCTTTTTCAAAACTTCCTTATTTAAAAAAAATAAAAGTTATTAAAAGAATAAATCTTTTCTTCAAAAATTGAGATTATATCTAAAGGCTCACATTTAAAAATCTGCAAGGCTAATTTAGATTTGTGCCAAGAATTGTATCTGCACTTCTCCCGGTACTGATCTTTTAAAAATTTCAATTTAAGGCACTTGGGGATCAATTCTCAAGAATTTCTTCAAATAAACAGATCATGAGAAAGTACACTACAACCTTAAAACAGCAATCAACATTTATTCTTATACAAGTTTTGTGCATCAGAAACCTAGGAGCAGCTTAGCTGGGTGGTTCTGGCTTGGTGTATCTCATGGGGTTGCAGTTAATCTGCAGTTATCTGAAGGTTTGATTGGTGCTGGAGGATTTACTTCCAAGATAGCTCAGTCACATGGCTTTTGGCCAGGCGCCTTAGTTCTTGCCACATGGATCTTCCATAGGACTGCTTGAGTGTCCTCATGACATGGAAGCTGATTTCTCCCAGAGTGAGTGGGGAGAGAGACAGAGAGAGACAGAGAGACAGAGAGACAGAGAGAGAGAGAGAGAGAGAGAGAGAGAGCGCCCCAAAACCTCAATGTCTTTTAAGACCTAGCCTCAGAAATCACTCCTGGTCTCTTCTTTTGGTCCCGTGGATCCACTATGATAAAATGTAGGAAGGGACTGCACGAAGGTATTAATACCAGAGGCAAGGGTCACTGGGAGTCATCTTAGAAGCTGGCTACTGCAACCTAAAGAGATCGCGAAGTATAAACAGGGATCTAATAAATGTCTAACCATCTGAAATCAGATACATTTTGGATCATATCAGGTTTATTTAACCTGTCTATCTACAATAAAATTTTACTATAAATAGATTAGTGTATAAAGAAGTTTATGGTGGTTTTGGTTTTGTGTACTTCTGAAGGTATTTTCGATAAAGGACCTGAAAAATAATTACTTTACAGTTGGAAAAGGGAGAAAAAAACATTTTTCAGTTTTTAAAAATTATATTTCAAAGCCGTTGTTTTGAGAATAGAATACAATGACAATGCAGCTCCTAAAAAGTCTTTTAAAAAAGGGTTGTTTGTTTCCATCCCAAGTCCTTAAGGATTCATGTGGTTCAACAGAGTAAACAATTTATTTCTATTTTCTCATTAACTTCTTTGAATACTTTTATAGGAACTCAATATTTTCCTACCTGTGAAACTCATCAAAATATTGTAACAGTTGATTATGCATTTTAAGTTTTAGGTTAAAAAACTACATTAAATTCAATTAGGGGAAGCACAGCCTTTAGTTAAGCAAGTTTAAGGCACAAATAGAAGTTTGGCTATCATCTTATTCCCTAAAAGTAGTCTTTTCTGGTACTATAGTTTAGTAATCTTTATTAAAAGAACTGAAGGCTTATGTCATTTTGGAATCTCATTATTATTTTTTAATTTTCTTTAAATTTTTTATTGGGGAATATTGGGGAACAGTGTTTTTCTCCAGGGCGCATCAGTTCCAAGTCGTTGTCCTTCAATCTAGTTGTGGAGGACGCAGCTCAGCTCCAAGTCCAGTCGCCGTTTTCAGTCTTAGTTGCAGGGGGCGCAGCCCACCATCCCATGCAGGAATTGAACCGGCAACCTTGTTGTTGAGAGCTCACGCTCTAACCAACTGAGCCATCCAGCTGCCCTGGAATCTTATCTTGAAGTTTTCATTACTAGACCCAATGGAGAATATTTTTTACTCTTAGTAAAAGGATGTTTTAATTTTCTTTCTCTCCCTTTTTCTTTTCTCTTTCTTTCTTTCTTTCTTTCTTTCTTTCTTTCTTTCTTTCTTTCTTTCTTTCTTTCTTTCTTTCTTTCTCTCTCTCTCTCTCTCTCTCTCTCTCTCTCCCTCCCTCCCTCCCTCCCTCCCTCCCTCCCTCCCTCCCTCCCTCCCTTCCTCCCCCCTCTCTCTCTTTCTCTCTCTCCCTTTCTTTCTTCTTTCTTGTTTTTTTTTTTTTTTTTTTACATGTGTTTTGCCAGGACCAAGTCAAGTAGTTGTTTCACTCTAGTTGTAGAGGGCGCAGCTCACAGTGGTGCATGCCACTGTGGATCCAACCGGCAATCTTGTTATTAAGAGCACCACACTCTAACCGACTGAGCTAACCAGCTGGCCCTATTTTTCAATTTTCTTGATACTGCATTTGATAGAAATTATAATACAAAACCTCTACTAGAAAGAGTAGATTATTTAACATTGACATATTGTACTTTTTCTTAATTTCTCCTTTAGAAAAATCAATTATAGATCTTTAGAACTAGCTCTCTTTGAATTGACTGAATGCATTTCTGGGTGGTTCTCCTTTCACTTTACCCCAAAAGCCACTAAATCCAAACACCAAATGTGAGATTGTCTCATCTGAACCCTGAGATAAGCTATTTTGTTTATTTATAAAAGAACAGACTGAGGTTCTTAAATTACTAATTAAAACACAAAAACTGAATTATTTACCTTTTCTTTCTTGGAATTAAGCAGAGATGAGGAAGTAAATATATAATATGTTTTATTATGTGATACAGGCTATAGGAAATTGAAAGCGGACTCAGGATACAGGCATTCCTCAATTAACATTAATTCACTTATGAAATTTTTGAAGTCACTAAAGTGAACGACTATTCAGTGACTAATTTAATGTAGCTTTCTAAGAAAGAAATATTTGCGACCTGCCACTCATATGGCAGGTACTCTGCCAGGTGCTAGGGATAGACGTGTAGATTTACCATGAAGCTAATGAGGCTTGAGCTCAGGATCCCTGACTTCCAAGGCAAATGTGTTCACGTGGCATTTTTCTTTCTTTTTATTCTTTGGATAAAATTTGCAAAAGTAAAACATTTTTAACCTTAATCGTTAAATTCTGTTCTTTCTCTCCACTCAGACTTCCTATGGGTCACACTTCCCCTGTGCCCCTTGTGTTGGGAGGTCCTAGAGTGTCCACAGAGATATATATATATATATATATATATATATATATATATATACACATATATATATATATATATATATATATATATATATGCATATACGTTGGTTAACGAAGAGTTGAGTTGGGGACACATTTATCTTCATAAGAAATATTTATTTAGTCACTCGTGTGTAGTTGAATTATTGCTAGTTGTTCAGTGTAGAAAAGGCTTCCAGGAATACTGCAAATCTCTGCTGTGCTGACTCACACCACATCATATGGTGCAGAGGTCATATCTCAGTGTAAGCATATCCTACTGGATTTATTTTTCTATTGCTGAGTAACAAAATACCACAGACTTAGTGGCAAAAAACACAACACCCTTTATTATCTCACATTCTGTAGGGCAGAAGTCTGGGTAAGGTGTGGATGGATTTTCTACTCAGGGTCTCACAAGGCTAAAATCAGGATGTCAGCTTAGCTGTGTTCTCATCTGGAGCTTGGGGTTCTTTTCCAAGTTCATGAGGTGTAGCAGGATTCAGCTTCTTGCACTTGAAGGACTGACGTCCCTGGTTCCTGGCTGGCTATTAGCCAGGCGTGGCTCGCAGTAACTAGAGGCTGCCTGCTTTCTTTGCCACATGGCTGACTCCATCGTCAACGCCGGCAGTAGAGAATCTCTCTCATTTTTAATCCCTTGTGCTTTGAATCTCTCTGTCACGAAGGGCCCCATTCCGTTTAAAGCATCAACTGATTAGCTCTGGCCTGCCCAGGACAATCTCCCAATCTGGAAGTCAGTTGATTTGGAACATTAATTGCATCTGCAAAATACCTTCCATGAGCATCGAAATTAGTATTTGATTGAACAACTGGGAGAAGGTATACGTGCACCAGGGAGTGGAGATCTTGGGGGATATCTTCGATTGCTGACTACCAGCACTGGACATAGGTAGGTTAGTAGAAGGTGTACCTATTATAAAGCTTTTCAACTCACAATAGGTATCTTCAAAGACTTAGAAGAAGAATTCAACATAAATAAGGTGAAAATTTATTCAAAGAGTTGGCACAGCTCTAATATACCACTGTAACTGCAATGTTTCTATTAAAATTATTTATTTATTTATGAAAAACCTAGAGATTCTAATTTATTAAAAACAAAGAGTTCATGAAAAATTAACAGAATATGCAGTAAAATCAATAAAGATGAATGATAAATTAATAAAAATTATCCTGTCATAGAGAACTAAATTGTAACAAAAGACTTTACAGAACACACCAAAAGCAGTAGTTCATTACACAGGAGAAATACATTTTGAAAATAAGTAATAAGCAGGCTCAGTGCCTGTCTTGGACTCAGAGAAGAGGGGCCTTGCTCTGATCCCTGCCCTTTGGACTCCCTTGCACATCACAAATACTGAAGCACAGAGAGAGCTTTCTTTTTGACCTCCTAGGAGAGGTTCCTGAAAGTTTGGAAACCAGTAGAGGGCCGGAAATTATGAGAAGGGGATGTGTAGGAGAGCTGGCCCTGAGGCCAGAGGGCAATGGCCGAGAGCAGAACAGAGTGTGTGGGTTAGGAGGAAACATGTAACCCAGCCTGTGGAAACCAGAGAATGAGGAGCTACTTCAAGTTGGTCACCCCAAATCACCCAGGAGGGTGTCTAGGCAGATCGGGGTCCCTAGACTCTTTTCTCTCTTCTGCTCTGCTGGTGTAGTGTTGAGAAGTGAACTTCCAGAAGGCAGGGGATTTTTGTGAGACAAGAGGGAGAGTATGTGCCCACCCTGACTCTCTGAGGAGCTTAACCATGTCACTCCCTTCTGGCTTCCGGCTGGGTACATGCACCACTGCAGATTCCAGGGCCTAGCCAGGTCCAGCTTTCTGGTGTAGTGTGTATGGAAGGACTGGGAAGGAGAACAGGCAAGCAGATTCCTAGCTATTTTGCCTACTGAACAATGTAATGTAATTCACTGAGCCAGGAGAAGAGCAGGTGTGTGGGACGGGGGAGATAACGAGAGATTCTGTTTCTGGCATGTTGAATTGAGATGCCAATAGACATCCAAGTAGAGATGTCAACTGGGCAGTTGGATATTTGGGTCTGGAGCGTGTGGTAATGGTCTGAGCTAGAGACAGAAATACCATCACACAGGTATTGTTCTTGGGGCCAAATGTTTTTTCAACTACCTGGTTCCTCTATTACAGATTATATATTTGTTTCCACTACCTATTTGTCTATTGAGTCTCTGACGATTATTGTTAAAATTCCCTGGAAATTTAATACAACTAAAAATGTGTAACAGATACCCCAAATCATCCAATCATCGCAACAGTTCTGATACAGTTATTTTTAAATTTAAAATCCTCATAGAGAAAGAGGCTTCAAGAGATTAAATAATTTCTCACGTCATGACAGATAAGTGGCAGTGCTGGAAGCTGGATATATGGGTCTAATGAGAGTTTTGACTTCCATATACAAATGTAGAAGTTACCAGCATATAACACCTAAGAAAAATGTATTTGTCCTCTAACAGGGAGTGATGAACACTCGATGTTCATGCAGAAAGGATATATTGAGTCCCCAAGGGAATGCACAGGATGTATATATAGTAACTCAGGTTTAGAAACCTGATTTCTTTTCACAGCAAGAGTGAATCCATCTTTCAGAATGGACTCACATTTACCTACGTAGTTTATGCATCTGATTTTTAAAAGCAGAATGTCAAATTGCAATGAGAAATCACTGTCCAAGAGACGGGAGTATGTAAAAATCCATGCAACTCACTTTTTTCTTATTCTGGACAAAAGGTAAAGTGTATGGAAATACTTAATGACTTTAAGAGAACATGAAGCATCCATCTCACTTTCGAGATGATCTTTCCAGGGAAGAAAATCTGGGACTCCTAACGCCTTCTGTCAGCTCATTCACTCTCATTTCATCCGTCTGACCACATCCTGTTGTCTCACTCTGAGCTGCATGAAGTATCTGTTTGGCCTCTGAAGGCCAATGGCCTTAACCAGGTACCAAATTCTCTGATGAGTGAAAAACTCCCCTGAGTAGTATTTCAATAAAGAATACCAATTCTCATGTCTGAGAGCTCCCTGTTGTCAAGGTTCTAAGGCTGACCAACCCTCTTGATGGACAGTAGCTTCCGATATTTTAACAAATTCAGTCAAATTACCATGAAGTTCTGGCCCTGGGATCCAATCTGGACTTTTCGGTCACTCTTATAACTTCATTTTGCAGGATAGTAAGCCTTCTGTCTCATTAATTACCAACTATATGACTTAGCCAAGCCATTGATTCCATCTGCACTTCAATTTCTTAATTTGTAAAATAGGGAAAATAAAACCAAAGTCATAGGGTTATTGTGAAGTGCCTAGCATGTGTGATGCTCCCAGTGTCTTATCTGTTATCATTACGACATGTCATCATTTGGTGTTGAATTTTAACATAAACTCAGAGGGTACAAACTTATTTTCAAGTCCTTAGGTGAACGCTTGCTGTAAAACCCAATGACTCTAATGTCCGTCATATGTGGTTTGAAGCTTAAAAAAAAAAAAATAAAAAGGAGGGGGGAAACTGTGGGCCCTGTAGTATGAGCTTCAAAACTGAACTGATAAACAGTAATCAGAGAGATTTAAAAAACAATTAGGCAAGAAACATTATGAGGTGTCTTCTTTTATTTCATTTTTTTTTTCCTTTTAGCATTAGACCACTTTAGCAGTCTGGTAAAGCTCATGGATGCCTTCTCAGAAGAATGACTTTTTTTTTTTAGATTTTTATTAAAATATAGCTAACATAGAATATTACATTAGTTTCAGGTGTACACCATAGTTATTCAACATTTATATACCTAAAGAAGTGACCACCATGATAAGTCCAGCAACCATCTGACACTGTACCATGCTATCACAATATTATTGACAATATTCCCTATGCTGAGTATTATATCAGGTATATAGCATAATGGTTAGACATTTATATAATTTAAGAAGTGATCCCCCTAATAAGTCTGGTACCTACTTGGCAGTATTATACATAGTTATTACCATATTATTGATTATATTCCCTATGCTTATTTTACATCCTATTGACTATTTTGTAATTTCCAATTTGTATTTCCTAATCCCTTCACTTTTTTCACCCTATCCCCAAACCCCTTCCCAGCTATCATCCTGATAACTAGTACCCATCTGACACCATACGAGTACATAGTTATTACAATATTATTGACTAGATTCCTCATGATATACTTTACATCTCCGTGACTACTTTGTAACAATTTGTACTTCTTAATCCCTTCCCCTTTTTCACCCACCCCCCAATGCCCCTCCCATCTGAAACCATCAAAATGTTGTCTATATCTACCGTGTTTCCCCCAAAATAAGACCTAGCTGGACCGTCAGCTCTAATGAGTCTTTTGGAGCAAAAATTAATATAAGACCCGGTCTTGTTTTACTATAACATAAGACTAGGTCTCATATAATATAATCTAATACAATACCAGGTCTTATATTAATTTTTGCTCCAGAAAACGCATTAGAGCTGATAGTCCAGCTAGGTCTTCTTTTCGGGGAAACACAGTATGAGTTTGTATCTGTTTTGTTTGTTTATAGGGCCACCTGGCATGATCCACAGAGCAATCTGCAGATGGCCACCACCCGCAATATGCTTGGAAACACCTTGAGAGGTCAAGCTGTGAACCAAGGCCAGCTGCTGCTAGTGCTGGGCTTAGGGCTGCTCAACCAGAGGTATGGGACACGCTGAATCCAGATACTGCTTGTTTGGGTTTTATGAACCTTTGAGAGACTTTAGGTAAGTCTGCAGCATGAGTCAAAGTCGGCAGTTTATAAGGAAAAGCAACTGAAAGCAGCTTGATTGTGCCGGAAAATTGGACAGGGTGTGGTCTCAGGGAATCACTAGGGTTTGGCAGATGAAAGGTGATAGCCAGTTTGATGGAGACTCAGATATAGTATCCTCCTGTATCTCCATGCAGGGCAAGGGAGTGCTGAACAAAGAAGCAATGGCTTCCACCACCTTCTTCGCCTGGGAGAAAGCTGCCCTTCTAGCCCTCACCCTAAAGGTAGATAACTCCGTTCCTCCCAGTATGTCACTTCCGCCTTCTGAGCTGCTGCCCCATTGCTGGAGCTCAGAGCGAGTCAGTCTGTCAGTGAGTAGGTCCATGCATGGGCCCTCCAATAGGCGTACCTTGGAATATAGCCGCCCTCTGTCCCACTCAGTCACAATCTCCACTGGTTTTCACAACCAGCAATTACGGGGACTTCTCTCCCCAGCACTGGATCTCTGGGCTGGAGAGCTTGATGTGGTGCTGGGATCCCTCAGTACTCTGGCGGGGAAGGGACCTCCACAGCCGAGATATCCCTCCTGATTTTTAATGGTCACACCCGGGATTGGGACCAGCCTGTTCCCATCTCTGCCCCTCCTATCAGTCTTGAGGTGGCTTCTTCTTTATATCCATAGTTGTAGAGCTTCAGTTCACCAAGACTTCAGGCAATTCTCAATGATGGTTGTTTTGTAACTTAGTTGTAATTTTGATGTGTTCACGAGAGAAAGTAAGCACAGTATTTACCTACTCTACCACCTTGAACAGCTAAAAACAAGAATGATTTCTAAAGGTACAAAATAAAATACAGGTGATTACAGAAAAATTGAATTATATTAGAAGTGTTATTAAAAATTCCCAAAACAAATTTGTGTTAGAGTAATGTATGTGCTTCTTTGTTAGCACATTAAATGCCAAGATCTAACAAAAAGCTTATAGTGTCCATACTTTAGCAGTTGGGTTGAGTGTAAATGATATGACAAGATATTTGTACCAATTGCATTGTGTAATGAAAATGTCCATATTTCTATTAGTGACAAAGCCACCGCTACTGCTGGCCAAGACCACCACGGTTTAATGACAATCATAATTGAAGAAAATGTTAAATTTCAGTTAGAGTTAATAAAAATAAAGATACAGTTTCCCCCGTCCATATCTGTGTGGTCCATGGACCTCAGATTAAGAAACTATGCCTCAAAATGTGGTAGTACAGACCCCAAAATAAGAGAGAATTTTTGAAGGAAGAATTGAACAGTACATTTAACAGAAAGATTAGAAATTACAAAGATGAAAATGCCTGTTGGATTTATCATTTAGGAGTTAATCAGTGAACATTGCTAGTGCCGTTTCATTAGAAAAATGGGGGCATAAATCAGATAACAGTAGTTTCTTGCAGAGCAAAGAACTGACCAGGCTCTTGAATCTCATTGGATTCATGAGGAGGTGTGGTGTTAAATATATTTGGTCTTTGTCCCTGGTTCATGGCACAGAGCTCCTAAAACCCTTGGAATTTTCTGAGTGATAGGAGTGTCTTATATTATTCATAAGTAGCCTCTTTTTGATAACAAGGAGTTTGTGCAAATGAGATGACTTAAGATGGGGTCCCTACATAGCCTAAGGATGGGGCTGGTCACCAGAAAGACTAAGTGATTAGAGGTTGGAACGGTCAGCCCCACCTACCAACCTCTAGGAAAGGGATAGGGGGCTGCAGATTAAGCTCTGTACAAACTCTTGAACAACAACAACAACCCCCCCCCAAAAAAAAAAAAACTCTTGAACAGCGAGAGATTCGATGAGCTTCTGGGTTGGTGAACACATGGAGGTGGTGGGAGGGTGGTGCGCCCAGGGAGTGCATCTCTTCCATCTGGCTGTTTCTGAGTAGTATCCTTTTATAATAAACAGGTAAATGTAAGTCAATGTTTCCCTGAGCTTTGTGAGCCAGTCTAGCAAATTATCAAACCTGTGGTGAGGGTTCTGGGAACTGTCATTTATAGCCGGTCAGTCAGCAGGACAGGTGGCCTGGCCCCTGCGATTGGAGTCTTGCGATTGGCGTCTAAAATAGGGGCAGTCTGGTGGGACTGAGCCTTTAAGCTGTGGGGTCTAAGGCTATCTCCAAGTAAACTGTCATTATTGAGTTGTTTGTAGGACACCCTATCTATGTCCACTAAGAATTGGAGACTTGCTTGGAGGTGTTGGAAAACACCTCAAGAGGATATGGCTACCTGAACAAAAATCTGGAAGGAAAGGGCAAGTGAGTACAGAGGAGGTAACTAACAATAGCTACTATAGGTATAGATCTTAGAAGCAGAGGGCCTGGAGTTTAAATCCTGGCTTTGCCACTTTGGAACTGTGTGATCTTGAGCAAGTTAATGAACCTTTAAAAGCCTTATTTTGTTTAATAAGTAAACATGGAATAATAGCACCTACCTCATGAGACTACTGAGAGGATTAATGAGACAATGTATTCAAGGAGCCTGTTAAATGTCTTGATCCATAGAAAGGACTCCATGAGTGTTTCCTGTCTTCCTGCTCTTTTGTGCATTGGTTTACAGTATAGCCAGTTGATCGGATCTGAAGGGATCAGTCCTTTGCTATTTCCAACAAATGTTTTTTGAGGTGCTAATATCTTCTAATGAGAGCGTGAGCCATCGTTTAAACCATTAGATTAGGAACATTCCAGATGGTCCCAGCACAATGTGTTCGTGTCACAGATGGCTGGCTCATAATAGCAAGTCTGGAGTAATAAGTAAGAATAGGCATATCAGTTTTAGCTTTGGGCTTTCATCTCCTTCTTAAATATACTATTGCTGTGTAAAATAAATAAAATATGCATGCACACATATGTTTGCCTTTCTATATGTTTCATAATTAGGTGAAGATACTTAAGAAAATGACCTTCATTCTGGTTTTAAATGCATTGTCTTCCCTTCAAACATAGGCCTTTGTGCATACTGCTCTCGCTGGAAAGATAATTCTTACTTTTTCCCCCCAAGCCATGTAAATCATCAATGCCTGAGGAAAGGCCTCCCGGTTTTCTAGCCTAGATAAAACCTTTTGTTTGTGTTCTCATAGCCTTGAGTTTTTGTTATTTATTGCTGTGTTATAAACCACTCCAAAATTCAGTGGCTTACTAGTGGTATCATTTCCCATGTTTTTTCGTTTTGTTTTGGTTGATCAGGTGGTTCTTCTCCCTCACATGGTCTTGACTGCGGAGCTGAGGTAGCTGGAAGGTCACCTACTGGTGCTCAGCTGGGGTTGTTGGCCAGGGCCCTTGGTTGTCCTCCACACGCACCATGTGGCTGGTGAGCTACTTCAGAATAACAACTAGATTCTAAGAAAGTGCATTCCAGGAGGTCTAGTCCTATTGTGCAAGTGGTCATCGGACCTTGGCCTGTACCATGTATGTAATGTCCCTATTGTCAAATTAATTATATGGCCAAACTAGTGTCAACATGGAAGGGGGTTACACAAAGGCAAAATATCAGGTGGCATGGAGGCCCCCAAATCTACCACATCTAGTGACCCTTCCCTTCATAGTACTCATTGTTTACAATTATATAGTTGGATGTGTTATTTTCTCTCTCTCAATAGACTCTAACATCCATAAAAACAGGGATCTTTTTGGGTTTTTTTGCTAATCATTGTAGAACAGAAACTTAAGGGCAATTTAAAAGTTTTTAAAGAAGCCCAAGTGACTGAGAAACTAACAATAGGTGCCACCATGTAGGTCTTGCTGAAGGGATTGGTCCAAAAATGGCCTCACCATTGTTACCCACTTCCACACTATTTTGGAGACAGTTTCAGGTGTTCTGTGGTCCCTCCCCCATCATGGCTGAGGGGAGGAGGGCTTCCCTCTCACCTGAAGTCAATGGAGAGGGATTTCAAAAACTATTTGGGGGAAAAACAAAACAAGAAAAACAAAACAAAAACTATTTGGAGAACTTCACATGGGATCCTTGGATATTGAAGCACCCTTCCTGCTAATGTTCCATTGTTTGCAGGCACCAGGATTGTTCGTGGGCATCAGACCCCGTAAGGGCATCGTCTCAGGAACCTCTTTCCAGGCTGTCTCTGTGAATGAAGGAAACTGTACAAGTCCTAGACAGTCACCAGTGACGCCTTCTACCAAACAACATTAGCTCCATTATTGGGCCTCCCATGCGCTAGGGAGATCACGTTTATTTTTTCTAATTTGTATTACAACCCTGCAAGGGTGCCCAGGTTTTGGCTAAACATTATTTCTGGGTGTTCTGTTGGGGTGTTTCTGGACGAGATTAGCATTAGAATTGGTACTGAGTGAAGCAGACACCCCTGCCCCCCAAGTGGGTGGACATTATCCCATCAGTTGAGGATCTGAATAGAACAAAAAGGCAGAGCAAGGGAGAATTCAGTCTCTGCCTGATTTGTGAGCTGGGACATTGGTCTCTTGCACTTGGACTGGAGCTCACAGCACTGGTTTTCCTGGATCCCCAGCTTGCCGATGGCAGATCACTGGACTTCTCAACCTCCATAATCCTGTGAGCCAATTCCTCGTAATCAATCAAGCTATTTCTCTCTCTTTCCCTCCATCCCACCCTCCTTCCTCCACCCCTCACTGTTCTCACAGGTCTGACTGGGCTCAGTTGATTGGTCCTCACCTGAAGTCTTCTGTGCAGAGGCTGTGAGATGGCAGCTGAGACCTGGGCAGACGGAGCCTGGGCTGGGTTGGCTGGAGCAGCCACCGCTGGCTGGGTCTCTGTCTCTTCCTGGGCTTTCTCACAGTGTGGTGATCTCAGGGTAGTCAGCCTTCTTACATGGTGGCTGGCTTCTCCCTGATGGAGCATTCTGAGGGACAGGAATTAGAAGCTGCCAGTCTCTTAAAGTCCGTGCATGAAAATGGGCACAGCATCACTTCCACTGTATTCTATTGGGCAAAACAGTCACAAAACCCACCCAGACTTAAGAGGAGCTGACATAGAACCCCACTTCTTAATGGAATGAATATAAAATAATTGGCTTCATCTTGACTTTGGCATTTGGCACTGTTCACCACAGATGATATGATGTCTTGTCCCTGGTTTAGCATTGATCTGTGACTATTCTCTAGTCTCCTTCAGTGGTGTCTTCTTTCCCCACCACTTGCACAGCCTCTTCCCTCTTCTCTCTTAATACTCACCAGCCCTCAATGACCATATCTGCTCTGCTGACTTCAGTCACCACCTTGAGGCTGATGACCCCAGATCTCTAAAGATGCCTACTCTGCTCTTCTGACTCACGGGGCCAAGCAACCTTTACAACAGTCTTTGTGTCCCCCCATCCCTAGGTGGAGCCACGACTTTCGTCCTAAAGGTGGCTGGGTCTTCCTTGTATGGCCTCCCTGAGAGTCTCCTGCTTCCGTCCAACTGCACCACACTCATGGCCATCTCCGGGAATGACCTCCATGAATGACAACCTAGGAGGACCTAGGCCATGGAACCCCAAAGTGTGGGATGTGGGAAGGCTGACTGGCTGGAAGAACGATTTACATGAACATTTTAAATATTCCACTGTAGGACCTGCGTTTAGTGATTTCCAGGTTATTCAGCTGTGGGAAGCATAGACACAGTTTGTATGTCTTTTTTTAATTGTACTTTGCCATAATTGTACTTTTATAGTTAATAAATGAACAGCTCAGTCAGACTATTCACGATGCATAGTACTCATTCCGATAAAAACAATGTCTAGCGGATCCTTTCTCACAGAGCATGTGGACATAATATTCAGTAGTAAAAATGAGCTGAAAACATACTTAAAAACAGACATAGATTTGAAAAAAACAGCTTGCTTAAAAAAAAAAAGAAATAGACTAGGAACATTGTTTAAATAAATCCTAATTTTGTTATATTTATGTAACAATATTTGTTAATTTTGTTATATTTATATTTGAATTCTGTGTTGACAGACCATTTCTGTGACATACTACTTTTTAAAAATTAGTCTCAGGTGTGCAAAACAATGTAATAGACATTTATATCCCGCACAAAGTGATAACCCTTCTCCCCCAATCTACTACCCCTCTGACATCGTATATAGCTGTTACAGTTCCACTGACTCTATTCCTTATGCTGTACTCCACATCCTGTAAATATATACATACATATATATATATATTAAATTATAGTTGACATTCATTATTATTCAGCTTCAGCTTCAGGTGTACAGTGCAGTGGTCAGGCATCTACGCCATCCATGAAATGGTCTCCATAATAAGACAAGTGCCCATCGGATACCCTACAAAATCTTTACAACATTATTGATTATATTCCCCAAACTGTCTTTCATATCCCAGTGGCAATCTTGTGGTTACCGATTGTGCTTTCTAATCCCCTCACCTGCTCCCTCATCCGCACCCCCCTCCCATCTAGCAACCCTTGTTTTTTTCTCTGTATCTCTGAGACTGTTTCTGATTAGTTTGTTCATTTATTCTATTCTTTAGATTCCACATATAAGTGAGATCATATGGTATTTGTTTTTCTCTGTCTGACTTATTTCACTTAGCATAATGTTCTCTCGGTCCATCCACATCATTGCAAATGATAAGATTTCATTCTTCTTTATGGCCAAGTAATACTCCATTGCATAAATGTACCACAGTTTGTTTATCCAGTCATCTACCAATGGGCATTTCAGTTGTTTCCATGTCCTGGCTGTTGTGAATAGCGCTGCAATAAACATAGTGGTGCATACATTTTTTCAAATTTGTGTTTTGGATTTCTCTGGATAGATACCTAAGAGTGGAATTGGTGGGTCATAAGTTTGTTCCATTTCCAGTTTTTTGAGATACCTCCATACTGATTTCCATAGTGGCTGCACCAATCTGCAATCCCACCAGCAGTGCACAAGGGATCCGTTTTCTCCACATCCTCGCCAGCACTTGTTGTTTGTTGACTTTATTGATGACAGCCATTCTGACCTGAGTGAGGTGGTATCTCATTGTGGTTTCTATTTGCATTTCTCTGATGATTAGTGAGGTTGAGCATTTTTCCATATGTCTGTTTGCCATCTGTATGTCCTCTTTAGAAAAATGTTTCTTCGGGGCGGATGGGTGGCTCAGTTGGTTAGAGCGCAAGCTCTGGGCAACGGGGCTGCCTGTTCTACTCCTTGACTCCTGCAAGGAATGGTGGTCTGTGCCCCCTGCAACTAACAACGGCAACCGGACCTGGAGCTGAGCTGCGCTCTCCACAACTAAGATTGAAAAGACAACAATTTGACTTGGAAAAAGTCCCGGAAGTATACACTGTTCCCCAATAAAGTCTTGTTTTAAAAAAAATATTTCTTCATGTCCTCTGCCCATTTTTTAATTGGGTTGTTTGCCTTTTTGGTGTTGAGTTGAATGAGTTTTCTTATAAATTTTGGATATTAACCCCTTATCAGATATATCATTGACAAATATCTTCTCCCATTCAGTATGATGCCTTTTTGTTTTATTGATGGTTTTTTCTGTGAAAAAGCTTTTTAGTTTGATGTAGTCCCATATGTTTATTTTTTTCTCTTTCCTTGCACAAGGGGACATATCAGTAAAATATTACTAAGGGTAATGTCTGCAAATTTACTGCCTATATTTTCTTCTAGGAATTTTATGGTTTCAGATCTTACATTTAAGTCTTTAATCCATTTTGAATTTATTCTTGTATATGGTGTAAGCAGGTGGTCCAGCTTCATTTTTTTGCACGTGTCTGTCCAGGTTTCCCAGCACCATTTATTGAACAGACTGTCTTTACCCCAGTGTAAATTCTTGCTTCCATTGCCATAGAGTAAATGACCATATAGGTATGGCTTTGTTTCTGGGCTCTCTATTCTGTTCCATTGATCTATGTGTCAGTTTTTATGCCAGTACCATGCTGTTTTGATTACTGTAGACTTATAGTATGATTGACATATTGCTTCTTAACTACAAGGTGCAAGGACTTATGTTCTGGAATTGGCCATCAGTATGGTTTCTTCCCTATGACTGGTCCAAATCTGGGAGTAATCTTAGCAGTCAGTCCATTGTACAAGTATCCCCATTTAGTGATGTTCCACAATTTCGCACCCTCAATCTGATGACATCTTCAGTTAAATTCAGAAGACATTTATAAGGCACTGTGTTCCAAGTTGTGGAGGATGTAAAGAACCTAAGACGTTAAGATAATGAGGGAGAGAGGAGTTACAGACAACAGTAAGACAGTGTAGCTGGGTGACAGTGTCAAAGGGATGCAGATCTGTGAACTGCAGGGAATGATCTGTTGCTTCTCATTTGAGGAGAGAGGGATGGGAGAGCACCCCAGACAGGAGGAACAGAGGCTTGGAGCAGGAGTTCAGGCTGTGGCTGGTAGTGATGAATAAACCCTTGGCTAGAACACAGAGTATGTGCGGGTGGGGATATCAAGGAAACCGACTGAACAAAGGATTAGGGCTGCATCATGGAAAGAGACATTTGGAGAGGGTGAGTCATCAAGGCTTCTGAGCATAAGTGAGTTTTGCTCCTAACACTGTTTCGTGACTGTGTCTCCCTGGGAGTATCATGTCAGTGCTTGATTTCATGGGCGTCTTGTTCTCACTCTTCCCGGACTGAAAAGACTCATTTTAAAATAAAGAGCAAAGCAAAACAAAACAAAAAACCCTTTCCTTGAACTGAGTCTCTTTCTAATAACTCCCTAAACAGCCAGGCATAATCAAAACAGGCTAGAATCTTGTGTCTGGATCCCCTACTTCTCAAATGTTCTTTCTTTTTTTTTATTTTATTAACTTTTCAATTACAGTTGACTTACAATATTATATTAATTTCAGGTGTACAACATAGTGATTAGACATTTATATAACTTACAAAGTGATCACGCTGATAAATCTAGTACCCATCGACACCATACATTATTTATTACAATATTATTGACTGTATTCCCTGTATTATACTTTATATCCCCATAACTATTTTTTTTGTTTTTTTCTAAAGATCTTTATTAAAAATATAACTAACATACAATATTATATTAGTTTCAGGTGTACACCATACTTATTCAACATTTATGTACCTAAGGAAGTGATCACCCTGATAAGTTCAGCAATTGACTATATTCCCCTTGCTATACATTACATCCCCATGACTTATTTATTTTACACCTGGAAATTTGGACCTCTTAGTCCCCTTCTCTTCCCCCCCCCATTTAAATTGATCAATTACAGTTGGTATTCAATATTATTTTATGCTAATTTTAGGTGTACAGCATAATGGTTAGACATTTATTAATTTAAGAAGTGATTCCCCTGACTAGTCTAGTACCCACCTAGCACTGTATATAGTTATTACTATATCCTTAACTATATTCCCTATGCTTTACTTTACACCCCTATGACTATTTTGTAACTATCAATTTGTGTTTTTTAATCCCATCACCTTTTTCATCCTGTCCCCCAACTCCCTCCCATTGATCACCCCAACAAATCTAGTACCCATCTGACACAATACATAGTTATTACAATGTTATTGACTATATTTCTTATGCCATACCCTACATCCCCATAATTACTTTGTAACAGCCAATTTATATTTCTTAATCCCTTTCCCTTTTTTTACTCGTCCCACCCAAACTCCCTCCCATCTGGCAACCATCAAAATGTTTTCTGTACCTATGAGTTTGTTTCTGTTTTCTTTGTTAATTTTGTTCTTAGATTTCATATATAAGTGAAATCACATTGCATCTGTCTTTCTCTGTCTGACATACTTCACTCAGCACAACACCCTCCAGGTCCGTCCATGCTGCTGCAGATGGCAAGAACCCATTCTCTACCATGGCCAAGCAGTATTCCATTACATATACCACCTCCTTTTTAGCCATTCTTCCATTGACAGACACCCAGGCTGCCTTCACATCTTGGCCATTGTAAACAATGCTGCAGTGAACATATAGATGCACATATCCCCTCAAAGTAGCATTTTGGATAAATACTGGGATTACTGGGTCCTTCATTGCCTCTTCTTACAGCCTTTCTTTTAAAGTCTGTTTTGTCTGGTATAAGTATTGCTACCTCAGCTTTTTTTTTTTTCATTTTTATGAAATATCTTTTTCTATCCCTCTATTTTCTGTCTGTATGTGTCTTTCAATCTGAAGTGAGTCTCTTGTAGGCAGCATATGTAAGGGTTTTGTTTTCTTAGCCTTTCATTCCTCCTATATCATTTGATTGGAGCATTTAATCCATTTACATTGCAAATAATTGTTGATAGGTATGTAGCTATTTTATTATTGCCATTTTATTATTCATAATTTTGATTTTTTTTCCATCTTAAAGAAGTCCCTTTAGTATTCCTTATAATACTGGTTTTGTGGTGATGAACTCCTTTAGCTTTTTCTTGTCTGGGAAGCTCTTTATCTGTCTTTTGATTTTAAATGATAGCCTTGCTGGGTAGAGTAGTAATCTTAGTTGTAGGTCCTTGCTTTTCATCACTTTGAATATTTCCTGCCAATCCCTTTTGGCCTGCAAAGTTTCTGTTGAGAAATCAGCTGACAGTCTTATGGGAGCTCCCTTGAAGGTAAATAACTGCTTTTCTCTTGCAGCTTTTAAGATTCTTTTTTTTGTATTTAACCTTTGCCATTTTAATTATAATGTGTCTAGGTGTGGGCTTGTTTGGGTTCATCTGGTTTGGGACTCTCTGCACTTCCTGGGCTTGTATGTCTAGGTTAGGAAACTTTTCAGTCATTATTTCTTCAAATAGGTTTTCAATTCCTTGCTTTTCTCTTCTCCTTCTGGTACCCCTATGATGTTAATGTTGTTACGATTGATGTTGTACCAGAGGTCTCTTAAACTATCCTCATTTTTTAAAATTTTCTTTTCCTTTATGCTGTTCCAATTGGGTGTTTTCTTTCTTTTCTTTTTTTTTTTTAGACAATTGGGTGTTTTCTGTTACCTTATCTTCCAAATCACTGATTCAGTCCTCTGCTTCATCTAGTCTGCTGGTGATTCCTTTCAGTGCATTCTTCATTTCAGTTATTGTATTTTTTATTTCTGATTGGTTCTTTTTTATGGTTTCTATGTCCTTTTTATGCTCATTATCTCTTCCCCTCTCTTTTACCCCCTTCCCCCTCCCCACTCCTGTTTAAGCAATTGTTTCTCAGTCTCGTGTAGGACACAGCTCCCTAGCCCATGCTGATATTATGATCTGTGTGCGCCCCCCTGGCTGAGGCCAGCCACTCACGCTGGCTGCCGGCCACTTACGCTGTCTACCGGCTGCTCTTGGCAGCACACGGTAGCACATGTTAGCCCATGGCAGCACACAGCAGCCCACAGCAGCTCACGTCAACCTCCGGCTGCTCATGGCAGCCCAGCTCCAGGGAGAGCTGTTGTTCACAATCTTAGCTGTAGAGGGCGCAGCTCACTGGCCTATGTTGGAATCAAACTGGCGACCTCGGTGTTAGGAGCATGGCGCTCCAACCATCTGAGCCACTAGGCCGGCCCTTGTTGTCTCTTTACTGAAGTTTCACTAAGTTCCTTGAGCATTCTTATAACCATTGTTTTGAACTCTGTCTCTGATAGGTTGCTTGCCTTCATTTCATTTAGTTCTTTTTCTGGATTTTTCTCCTGTTCTTTCATTTGGGACACATTTCTTTGTTTCCTCATTTTGGCTGCCTCTCTGTGTTTGTTTCTATGTATTAGGTAGATATGCTATGTCTCCCAGTCTTGGCTGGGTAGCCTTATGTCGTAGGTGTCCTGTGGGACCCAGTGGCACCCTGGTCACCTGAGCCAGGTGCTCCAGGAGTGTCCCTTGTGTGGGTTGTGTGTGCCCTTCTGTTATAGTTGAGTCTTGTTTGCTCTTGGCACATCAGTGGGTGGGATTGACCCTTAGGCTGACTGATTGGCTGTAGGGTTTCGCCATATCCACAGCTTATGGGCTGCTGTGTGGTAGGCTTACACCATTAAGTGGGATTTGCTCCAGTGGGTTCTGGTGGCTGTTGAGACTGCCCTTTGGGTTTGCCATTTTTGGGGCTAATTGGACGGTGCTCTGCTGTGGTCTGAAGTCAACCTCCAAGAATGTTGATTCAGGGGTCTCTTGGGAGGAGATCCAGTGCAGGTCCAGGTCAGCCACTGATTGTGACCAGTTGGGGGCTACCTGGTAAGAGATACAAAGTGATCCACAGTGGTTCCCTGCCTGTGCTGGACCTGGAGTTGCATAGGAGAGGCCACACTGTGAACTAAGGATGTCTGCCACGAGTACCAGGCCTGGGGTAGCTCCTCAAAAACCAGGACACCCAGAGGCCTACTGCCATCTGCCAGCTCCTTTAAGGTTCAACCACTGATAAAGCCTTGTGCTGTATGCAAGTTGGGTGATGCAGGGTCTCAGGGAGTCTCTGGAGTGGGAAGTTACATAACAAGGTTAATGTAAATTCTGTTTTTGTGCCACTGCTGACCCTTGAGTGACTCAGCAGAAGTCTTAGAGCACACTGAGGCCAGTCACCGCCCACCTGGGGCTTGCCGGACTCCGATAGTTTTCCAAGAAAGAATGCAATAGGGGCAGAGCTGGCTGCTCTTGCAGAAAGTGCCTCCAGCAGTATAAGAGTTGGGTGGGGCAGGGTCCCAGCTGAGTCATTATGGCAGAGCAGCAGAGCTCACCAAGCCAATTGGATTCAGATTTGGCTTGTGAGACAGTGGACTCAACACAGGAAAGATGGTGCCTGCCTGCCGGCTGCACAGAAGGAGGACCCCTCACAGGGAAAATGCCAACTGTCCTCTAGTCCTCCCCGCAAAGCCACATACCTCAGTCTGTCCCTGCCGCCCCACATATGTCTCTGAGGTCCCTCAAGTCACTGTTCATCTACTGGAGCCCAAGGTGAGTGCGCGCGAGAGTGAGTCTGTGCACAGGCCGTTTAAGAAGATGGCTTGGTTTCCTGCAGCCTTTCATCCCACCCGGATGGTCGGATCCCCCATTGTTTTTCACAGCAGGACATTGTGGGGGCTCCTCTTCTGGATACCAGTACTCCAGCCTGGAGAGCCTGGTGTAGGGCTGGGGTCCCTCGCTTTTCCAGGGGGAACCAATGCAGGGGAGATATCTCTCCTGATTCTCAAGCACCACACATGGGTGTAGGGCCTGTTCCGTGTCTCTGCCTCTGCTACTGGTTTTGACGTGTCGTCTTCTTTAAATTTTTAATTCTAGGACTTCTGTTTGGCTAGACTTCAGATGGTTCTCTAGGATGATTGTTCTACAATTTAGTTGTAATTTTAATCTGTTCACAGGATGTAGGCACAATGTTTATCTACTCTGCCATCTTCAGGCATTCAAGTATTCTTTAAATACCCTCAACCCCACCACGATCAACAAAAATCCACTTTAAAAAGATTACATGATATATCTGTTTATTAAAGAAAATTTAAAAAATACATATTACCAAAAATCTAAAATTAATGCCCACCCATTCATTATTCAATGCCTCAAAAGCAACTATAGTTGAAATATTGGTGTACTTTCCTCTGTTCTTTCTTGTATTCATGTATTATTTATCTATATATAAAATGCTTGATCTATAAAAATGAATATAGATTATTTTATTACCTGCTTTCTTCCCTTATTAATACTACGTGGTCACTATTCCATGTCATTAAATATTCTTCTATAACTTCAATTTTTTCTGTCAGATTTATTGAGATAGAATTTACATGCAGTAAAACAGCCTTTTTAACTGCTCAATTTGATGATTTTGAAAAATATATACGGTCATGTAAACGCTAAAAAACCCAAGATATAGAGAATTTCTGGTATGTCCAAATTTTCTTTCCCACCCCTGATCCCTGGCAACTACGGATTTGATTTCTGGAGTTTTATGTTTTCCAGAACGTTGTATAAATATAATAGAACCACAGAATATATTGCCTTTTGTTTGAGTATATCTGGCTTCTTTCACTTAAAGGTTTTGAGATTTATTCGTGTTGTCTAATCTATCAGTAGTTTGTTTCTATTTATTGCTGAATTTATTCTATTTTTTTTATTTTAGTTATTCTAATAGGTGTTTAATTGCTTCTCAATGATTTCAATAGTTTAATTTGCATTTTCCTAATGAATAATGATGTTGAGCATCTTTTCATGTGCTTGTTTGCCATCAGAATCTCTTCTTTAGTTAAGCATTTGTTCTGTCCATTTTCTAATTGGTTTTATTGAGTTCTGAAAAATCTTTATATATTGTGGATACAAGTCTTATATATGTATAGCGAATATTTTCTCCCAGTCTGTAAATTATCTTTTCATTTCTTTAACAATGTCTTTCAAATAGCTGCAGATTTTTATTTAATTGTAATGAAGTCCAATTTATCTTCAAAAAAAATCTGGATGTACCACAGATTATTTACCTATACACCAATTTATGGACACCTGAGTTGTTTCCAGTTTTTCATAACCTTTAATAAAGGTTGTAAACTTTAATAAAGTTGCTATAAATGTTTGTGTACTGGTCTTTCTGTGGACCTGCATTCTTATTTCTCTTGGGTAAATTCCTAGGAGTGAGGTTGCTGAGTCATATGGCAAGTATATGTTTAATTTCATAAGTAGCTAACACACTGTTTTCCAAAGTGATGTGCTACCATTTTGCATTCCCAGCAGTAATGTAGGAGAGCTCTATTTTCCCTGCATCCTCACCAGCATTAAAAAATTTTAATCATTCTAGTAGGTGAAAAGTGGTATTTTGCATTTCTCTACTCCATCAATATCTCTTCTGTGATGAAATTCCTGTTCAAATCATTTTCCCATTTGAGGGAGTTGTTTGTATTATTAGACACAGCTTTATTTTTATAACTATATGAATACACCCAGGGAAGGTTCAGTTTTGGAGGGACCTAAAGCTTATAGAATTTGGATAGCCCTATTTAAGGAAAATAATGTAAAATTATTTATACAGAATTATGAGTGCCTACCCCACAGTACTGAAGGAGTCCAGAGCTTGACTTTCATTATCTTCACAGTAAGTCTGCCTTGGATAGAACATACTTGGTTTACTCAATACCCTGTTATTGCACTTTTAATTCCTCCCTCCCTCCCTCCCTCCCTCCCTCCCTCTCTCTCTCTCTCTTTCTTTCTTTCTTTCTTTCTGGAATACCATTAGAAGTCTTGGCATAGATATAAATTCATTTCTTTGGGATAATTTTCTAGAAGTAGAATAGCACTGCCAAATGGTGTGATCATATTAAAAACTTTTGATATAAAAATTCATACTATTTATACTTCTAACAGTATATAAACATCCCCTCTCACCAAATTCTGATTGTAATTTTTGTTTCTGCTTTTTAATGAATTCTTGTCCATTTAACTTTAATCAAGTTTCTACCTCCACTGTGTCACTGAAACTGCTCGGCACATCACCAACTCCCTGTTTCCCAAATCCAGCAAGTTCTTTTCACTTTTTATCTTCTTTATTTCTCTGTGTCATTGAACACTGTTGACCATTTTAGTCTTTTCTTTTTCTTTTTGGTTTCCATGGCACCATTTCTACAGTTTGGGCATCTCTGTGGTCACTCTTCTTGCCCATCTCTTGCTTTGCCTGGCTCTTCAGTGTTGTGCCTATTAGGGTTCTTTCTTTGACTCTCTTCCTTTTCCATTAATTCCCTTCCCACCTGTGATGGTTAATTTCATGTATTCACTTAGCTAGGCCACTGTACCCAGATATTTGGTCAAACATAATTATAGATGCTTCTGTGAAGGTATTCCTTAGGAGAGATTAATGTTTAAATTAGTAGATTTTGGGTAAAGCAGATTACCTTTATAATTGGGTGGGCCTTATCCAATCAGCTGAAGGCCTTAATAGAAAAAAGATTTTTCTCCCCCAAGGAAGAAGAAATTAAGCCAGCAGACTGCCTTTGGACTCAAGCTGTATCACCAATTCTTCCCTGGGTCTCTAGTCTGCCAGCCTACCCGACAGATTTTGGACTCACCAGCTTTCACAATCACATGTGCCAATTCCTTAAAACCTCTCTCTCTCTGGATAGATAACCTACCTATCTACACACACACACACACACACACACACACACACACACACACCCCACTGGTTTTATTTTCTCTGGACAACCTTGATTAACACACCATTGTCTATAAATGGATCTCAAACTCCAGTTGCACTAGAATCACTGAAGTTATATTCACTATACGAAGACCCAGTGAGTTCCTTTCTTACCATTTGGCTTCAGTAAGTCTGGAAGTGGGCTTGGGAATTTGCATTTTCATAGGTTCCTCAGATGATTCTCATGTATGTGGTGAGAGAATCACACACTGGTCTGCATATTCTTTCTGGATGTCTCATCAATTTTCTTGTCTTTAACTGTTGTTATATGCAAGATGGTTACTTCCAAATCTATAGGTCTAGGCCAGAACTCCCCAGATCTTTCTGTCGGCTAAACATTTCACGTAATTCACATAATCAGTTCCTTTAGCAACTGATCTCATTATTCCCCCGTAACATGCTTTTTAACCCCCGTTTCAGTGAATGATACCTATCTATCCATTCACTCGAAAGAGAAAGCTAGGAGCCCTACGGAACCCCTTCCTCCCACTTACCCACTTACTTAGTATCTTTCATAGCTTCTCTACCTTTTCACTCCACTGCTATTGCCATGGTCTGAACCATGGCACCATCTGGAGCCTGGGCAGTTGTAATTAACTCTACTTCCTGTCATTTGTCCCCATCCTCTCAAGCCAATCTCGACTGCTTTGCCAGATCCATTTTCTAAAATACAAATCTGATCATGCTTAAACCCTTTAATTGCTCCTCCTGCTCCCAGGATAAATCTGAATTCCCAGGATGACATAAAGCCCTCCATGTCTAGTCCTGCTCTAATGTAGTGCGTCCCTTCCCACAGAGGCTTTAGCGATATCCAGCTGTTTGTAGTTACTTAGACACATGAGGCCATCTTTGGCATATCCATGATACTGACCTGTCTTCTTAGAATGTGTTCTTTGCCTTCCTCAAGTGAAATATTCATCCAGTGATCATTTACTCATCCTTCAAGCCTCAAGAATCATCTGTTACCAAACCTTTTCTGATATTCCCTGGTAAAAATCAAATTTTCCCAGTCCTCTGGCTGGTGAAGACACAATGTGATATATAGATGAGGTATTACAGAATTGTACACCTGAAATCTATGTAACTTTGCTAACAATTGTCTCTCTAATAAACTTTAAATAAAAAAATATTTTCCCAGTCTTACTTTGATCATACTCAAATACTCTAGTATACTTATTTATTTATATGTGTGGCAGTAAATAAATGGCAAGTAATTTCCTACTATATTGGGAATTCATTTTTCACTTTTATATCCTTAGTACTGAGCACAGATTCTGACATAGTATAGATGCCTGTGCCTTTTGATTAAATAAATGAATTAATTTTGGTGCAAAGAACATTTTTCTGTATTATAAGGTCTGAGGATCTAATTATAACATGGTGACTATAGTTGATAATACTGTCTTGTGTAATTGAAATTTGCTGAGTGTAGAACTTAAGCGTTCCCCCTCCACACACACAAATTACATACATATATATATATATATATATATATATATATATATATATATATATATATATATATATATATATATGTGAAGTGATGGATGTATTAATTAACTAGATGAATTCTTTCACCATGTCAAATACATGTATCAAATTATCACGATGTATACTTTAAATATCTTACAATTTTCTTTGTCAATTATACCTCAGTAGACTAGAGAAAAAGAAAGAAAACATTGTTGTGTGAGTTCAATTATGAGTCTACCCCTGGCCCAACTAGGACTTCATTTACCTCGGACAAGTTGTTAGCCATCTTGGAGCTGAGGTAGCTTTGGGATTTGCTGGAAATGGAGCGGTGCAAACAGCCAATGATGACAGAACTGGCACACAGATGGTACTGTGACTGTCATGAGCACCTCCCAAACTTATGTGCTATCAATTCTCATTTTATGGTACCAATAATTCATACATGCTGACATCAAAGGTTTGAGTCCTAAAAGAACTGAGATGAAGAGTAACTCATATTGCAAACGTAATGCAGACCTCCTTTCTGCCAATCTGGAGTATACGAAAGGAAAAACCCTGGGTAACCAGAAGTGAGGAGTGGTGTCCGGCTAGTGGTGGGGCTCACATGAGCCTCTGTACCTACACGATTTGGCTACTGGTGTAGGATTGAGAAGGGATAGCCCCTGAGGTACTTCTCCTCCCCGCTGCCCCCTCTCCCCACCATAGTGCCTAAAAATGAGGCTGCCCCATCATTGATATTTAATCAGAAACCCCGTGTGGCTGATGGGTTTTCTGAATCTATCCTAGGCTTTAGGGCACATCTGTTGCTTGAGAAGAACCTTGTGCTCAGGCTTTCTGTCACTCAACCACTGGGGCAAGCAAATGAAAAGAAAAAGTAGGATTCTCAACTAATCTTTGTTTTAATTCCTTTTCCTCAAGGGCACGATTTCCCTGAAAGGTTAAAGAACACTTTCTTTGGGAAATGTGGGTCAGAATGTCCCCTTTCTTCCAGAGGTCTTACATTTAGGCTCAGATATCACCATAACAACAAACAACAACAAACCAGCAGCAGCAGCAGTTGTAGCAGCAGCTACTGTTTAGTGTAAGATATTGTTTTCTGGGCTTTGGTCTAATCATTTGGCCAGCTGCCTCATTTAGTACCTGTGATAACTAACCCTATGTGATAGATACTCTTGTTGGCTCCATTTACAGATGAGTAAATAGGCTCAGAGAGATTAAAGGACTTGCCTAAAGCCACACAGCTAGTAAGTGGCAGAGCTGAGAAATGAACCCAGGTCTGGCGGACTGCAAATTCTTCCTTATTACAGTCTTCTCTACGTTTCCTGAATCATCCCGATTCTATAGCATACACTCAAAAATTGATATTCATGATTTCATATTCCTTAAATTCAAACCTTTGAATTGATTGAACAAAGTAATATGTGCAGTCATATATAATTATAAGAAAGCTTGTGACAACTTGAAAATATAAGTCCTTGGAGTTTTCTGATAAACAAACAACCAAGATAGCAACAAAACCTTCTGGCATTAGAAACTTTATCTGAAACAAAAATGCATTCTAAATATTGAAGCCACGGGTTCGTGGTTTTGTGAGTCATCTGGTGAATCGTTTTTCACTTCTAGTGTGTAATCCATCCCCAGACACCTTTAATGCACGAACTCTGGAAGTCTTAAGAATTATTCACGATATATCTTATTTGTTCATAAGCTGAATACTTTCCCCACCTTTGGTTCTGACCAACCACTGCTTCACATAGTTGTATCTCCGGTGATGATGCTATTTAGCCTACTCAGGTTCATTTCTTGAGCCCTGTGCCCTCCCAAGTGCATCTTTTAAAAACTGTTCTTGTGATTAATCATCTTTCACTGCCAACTGCTATGATTCATGGGTAATGTCAAGCTTAGAAGGTGAAGGCAAGACATTATTTTTATCTTGCTGTGGTTGTTCTAACACTGACTTATGTACCATCCCTCCCACCTACACGGCTGTACTGTGAGGATACCTGATTGTTTTCTGTTGAAATCATAGGTCTGTGAGTTACAGGGAAAGATTAAGCTTGTTCTCTAAATACTGCAGCAGCCGAGACAATTCAGCTGGAAAGACCCATAAGCCCTTCTTGCTTGCTATTCCTTATCAGCCTTGGAAATCATAAATACCTGCAGGTTGGTTCCTCTGTATGCCCTTGAAATTGGTAGACAGGTTCCAGACTGCTGCCATCTATGACTCACTCAGAATTCCCTCAACCACAAAAATTGCCCTCAAGCAGAGCCCTCACTAGCAGTTTTGGCCCTGAGGCTATAAAAGACAAAACTTCTCTCAAAACAACTTTGGAATTTTAACTAGTCATTCTTACTCATTAGGTGCTAACATAAAATCATGGTATTAAAGCCATGTACCCTTTACATTTGGGGGACCTGGCACAAAGCTTTGTCACCTCACCATTGCTTGTATGTCCCTGGGGTGGTCTCTGATGGGCTGCCCCAGTCCTGCTCGAGCAAGGGACTTGTGTCCCCGCTGCTGGGAGAGCTGTCTTCAGCCAGTCCCCCTCTGCTGTCAGCCCCTCAGGAATCACCGTGCCCACGACCTCTCCCTGATCCAAAGTACTATGCACCTAGTAACTAGTGGATACCTGTGGACACAATCACGTTATCTACAAATAAAGGCAGTTTTAGTTATTCCTTTTCAACTGTGTGTTTCTCCTTCCCTCCCTCCCTTCCTTTCTTCATCCTTAGAAATAGATAGAAATACAAGATACTACTACTACTACAGATGTTTATTGAAAATGTACAATGAAACAAATGCCTTTGCACCTTTGTAAAAAATTTGTTGTTCATATAGGTGTGGGTCTATTTCTTGAATTTCTATTCCATTTTATTGATCTGTTTGTCTATACGTCAATAGCACACTGTCTTGACTTAATAAGTCTTGAAATTACATAGGATTAACCCTCAATATCTGTTCCACTTTTTCAAAGTTGCTTTTGCTGTTCTAGATTCTTTGCATTTCCATATGAATTTTAGAATCATCTCGTCAATTTGTACCAAAAAAAAAAAAGGCTTTGGGGTTTTGATTGGGATTGTTTGAATCTATAGATTAATTTGGGAGCAAATTGACATCATAACATTAATTCTTCCAATTCATGAATAAGGTATCTCTCTCCATTTATTTAGGTTTTCTATAATGTCTCACTGTGATGATCTGTAGTTTTTACTGTGTAGGTTTTTCATATCTTTTGTAGGTCTTTCATATCTTTTATCTGTAAGTATTTCATATTTTTGATGTTTTGTAAGTGGTATTTAAAAATTCAATTTCTGACTATTGCTAATATAAAAATACCTTTGATATTTGTATGTTGATCTTATATCTTACCACCTTGCTACATTCACTTATTAGTCTTAGTAGCTTTTTAGATTTTATTGAATTTTCTACATAAATAGAAAATTGTGACTAAAGACAGTTGAACTTTTTTTTACATTGTTAGATTCAATTTGCCAAAATTTTATTAAGAATTTTTGCAATATAGTCATGAGGGATACTGTTCTATAGTTTTCTTTTTTCATATCTTTGTCTGATTTTATTATCAAGGTGATGCTGTCCTCATAGAGCAAGGATTTCCTCCACTTAAAAGTTCTGGAAGAGTTGCTGTAGAATTGGTATTATTGTTACCCTAAATGTTTAATAGAGACCCTGTAGAGCTCCCTAGCCCCTTTGGCCATGTGAAGACACAGCAAGAAGTCTGCAACAAGGAGAGGGTCCTCACCCAGCCACGCTTCACTCTGATCTTGGACTTCCAGTTTCCAGAACTGTGATGAGTAAGTTTCTGTTTGTTTGTAAGCTACCTAACCTGTGGTATTTTATGGCAGCCTGAATGAACTAAGGCATCTGACAACCAAAATTATGCAACACATTTCTAAATGTCGCCTTGGAGGGAAGGTGCAGTGCAGACGCTGACTACCTGCATTAGGGGAAGAAAACTGGAAATAGAGGATGTTGTGATCAGGAAATCAGACGCTCCCATTTTTTTGTTACTCATATTTTTATCATGGCCTGCAGGATGCTTTGTTTCAGTTACTCGTTTCCACTTCTGTCTCCCTCTACTAACCTGTTAGTTCTCTGGTAGGAATCACGGCTCGATTGAGTGTATTGTCTCATTTGAATACATGAATATACATGTGTATATATGTATATGTACATATATTTATACTTATATCTTTTCCCTATTGGACCACCCAGCCTCCACAGCCATGTTCTTTTCCCTCTGACCCACCAGGTGTCACTCAACAGGTGTAGTGAAACAAAGCAGGAATTTGACGTTACACCCACTGGCTCTGTGTTACTCCCTGGTCCAGCTGTGAGTCAGAATCTGCTCTTGTTCCTACGGGTGTGATGATCTCCATTTTACAGATGAGGAGATTGAGGCTCATGTGCTTCCTCAGCAACTCATTGATGGATAACCAGTCGGGGCTTGTAACCTTCTAAACGTGTGACCTGGCCTCCATTCCTAGAAGCTCTACATGTAGCCTTAAGTCGTGATCTTAAGCGAAGGCTCTGCAGGTAGTAGGGGACAATGTTGACTGACAGTGTCATTATTTCAAGTCGGGTGACTGATAGGCCTGAGTCCTCCCCTCGCTGTGCTGAGGGAGTGTCACCTTTGAGCTGTAGCAGCCACTAGGGCAGGCAGCACCTGTGGTCATTTGCAGCTGATTCTGCTGCTGAGACATTAAGTGACCTGCTCGGATCCACTGAACTAATTAGCAACCTAGCTGGGACTGGAATTCAATATTCCTTTCTCCATGTCACTAGGCTCCCTCTATGCCTGGTGTCTCCCTGACTTCAGATATGCCTTATCTGCTAGGACCCTGAATCTCCATAACCTTCATTAGCCAACTCCCTCACCCCAAGCTCCTCAATAGATATGGAGCATCCCAGCAGGCCTCACCTCCGCGGGCTTTATTACCCCGGGCGTTTGCCCTATACTCTTTCACCTTGGCGACTTGGGCTGGAACATATAGAACCTTTTGGTTTAAGATTGGAGAGGCCTGGGAGAACTTGGGCCTATTTCTTTTAGTCTGGACTCTTATCCCCCACTTTGCCCTGTGACTGAGGCATAAAAATATGTGTTCTTGTCCCTCAGGCCTCAGCAAAGCTTCCCCACATCAGTGTTTTCAAACTCTGGGTCGTAACCAGTTAGAGAGTTGTATAGTCAAGGTATGGAGCTGACCAGCATTAGAAGATGAATAAAATAGAATAGAGCATAAAATATAAAAGTGGTAGTAAAGTACTATTCTGTGAAATATTTTTTCGGTTGTGTATGTGTGAATGTATATGAGTATTGTATGTGTATGTGAGTATATACTAGATCACAGTTTAAAATATAGTATTACACCGTATAGTGAAAAAGGGGGGGGGTTTCTCAAATTGCAGGTGATAAATGTGATTTGGTACAAGGTATCAGAATGATATGCCACTAAAGGCATAACAAGTCTGGAGGGAGGGGATAGGTAAATGTAGGGACAGAGTGCCAGAGAGCAGTTTCCGGGCTCTTGGCCTCACGGGGAAAGGTGCTGGCTTGGTTATTAGATGGCCATCAGCTGTCATCAGATGGCCATCAGCTGCAACTAGTTGGCCATCAGCTGTAACCGGTTAGCCATTAGCCACTAATATAAGTGGCTACGCTGGCAAGGTGGTTGGCAGAGAAGCACAGATTGTGGGTCGTGTGGATCCTGCTTCCTGTGTCTCCAACCCAGCTGCCAGCGAGAATATAGTGGTGTTCCTTTTCGGCTTCACCATATTGTGTCCACCCGCCACAAGCGGGACCAGAGACCCTGCATTACACTTGGCACAGTGAGCAGGGTCTCAACCAGCACAGGGAATAGGAAACACGATCTGCCTGGGAGAAACATGACCCCTCGGCAAATTGGTGGTTCTCTCGAGCCTCCAGTTGGCACACCATCCTCTTGGCCACAGCAAACGTTGCCTGCCTTTTGGTAGTCTGCTGCTTCCATAGGCTTCTAGAGTTGTGGTCATCTTACATGGAGGCCACCACCCACTCGGACACCTGGTGTGGCAAGCAAGATTCTGGCCAGGTAGGAATGATGTCTGACTCTGGGCAGGAGGACATGTGGCCCCCACACAGTGTGTGGTACCCGGTAGCCACTGTTCTCAGGAGTTGGACCCCCCTGGAGGGGTGGGAGGACGTGGATGGCTCTCCGGCCAGCATAGAAAGGGCCCTGCTGGTTTTGACTGAGCAGTTGCCAGAGAAGGCGAAAAGAGCAGCCCACGATGTGGGCTGGATGTTCCTCACCGCGTTGCATCGTAGCACTGAGGAAGTGCTTCCCTAAGCAGCCCAGGTACGGGACCGGCAGCCCCGGTTGGAGGCGCTGGAAGCTCGGGTCCACCAGTTAGAGGAGAAGCTCCACAGTGGAGACTCTGAGGCAGAGGTGGCGGACCCGAGTGGAAGTGATGTACCTCCCCACCTCCATGCCCGGCCCATCATGCAGAAAAAGGTGAAGCCTGAGCAACCTTTGGGCCTCGGGGGTGTTATTGCCAGTAACCAGCTGTGACTGAGCCCCTTATACTCACACTGAGTTGCAGGAGCTCGGGCGGGGATGCCGACAGCCCCTGGAGAGCCAGTCTTGGCTTGGCTACTACGTTTATAGATGAGGGATCAGACGGCATCCTCTGCTCCCCAGGCGAGATGGAAAAGCTAGCCTTCGTGACAGTGCATCTGTCCCTGCGACAAAGGTTACAGAACTGCCATAGGTTGGCCCAAGACCAGGGCAACCACACTCTAATGGAGTGACTCACTGCTGCGGTACGCACTGTATGGGGACAGGCTGGCGAGCTGCCAGACACTGTGAGTCAATGGCAATCATATGCTGAACTTGCTCAAATCATCCGTGAAATGGGTATGAGACATGCTATGTTCAACCCTAATATGTAGGGGCCAGATGGCGAGCGTTTTACAACCAGCATGAGAGATCTGGTTTTGGATACTGCACCTGCGAGTGCTTTTGGATCTTTGGTTGCTATTCTTACGCCCTATATGGGGCGGCGGATCCATGAAGTCACAATTGCCATGGCCACCCTAGGGGATATTGAAAGCCAGCAGCAAGGGAAGTTAAGACAGGAGGTCCGAGAAGTCAAGGCCTGGAAGCCCAAGTCAAAAGTAAGGGGGCGAGGTCGCAGACCTCAGAAAGTAACACGCACGCAGATGCGCTGTGATCTTGTGTCAGCAGCGATTGATCAAGACAAAATAGACCGACAACCCAATGTACTCTTGTTGGAACTTTGGAAACAGTTGCATCTGGAACAGCAATTCCAGCGAAGCCCAAAGGGGAAATCTGGTAAAGTGCGACCCATGTCTCTCCAGGACTTCATGCAGCCGCTTGAGGCCGACTCCTTCCAGTTTGATTGGGGCAGGGAGGTACCCGGTTGGAGGGGATGAGCAGGGAATGGGGGCCCCACATGGAACTGTCCATACATCGGTCCCCTTCTAATATGCAGAGGATTTTGGCCCTAGTTGACACTGATGCAGACTGCAGTCTTATTTACGTTCCCCGGACCAGCAATCTGCATTGATGGCTACGGGGGAAAGACTGTGACTGTGAAAGCTGTTTACTTACCACTGGGTATAGGAAGGCTTCCCCCTCGTACCTACAAGGTTTATGTCTCCCCTGTTCCGGAGTATATTCTAGGGGTGGATGTGCTACATGGCCTCAGCTTACAGACGTCGGTAGGAGAGAGTTCTGTTTCCTGATCCGGGTGGTGAAAGCGGTGACACGCGGGCATGCTCACCACCCTCCTCAAGCGTTGCCACAGCCCTGGCGCGTGGTTACAGTGCGACAGTACTGCCTGCCAGGAGGACAGGAGGAGGCTGGTCCTACAATATTGGAATTGGAGCAGGCACATATTGTGAGGCCAATGCACAGTCCCTTTAACTCCCCAGTATGGCCTGTCAAGAAGCCAGATGGAACCTGGTGAATGACTGTGGACTATAGGGAGTTAAATAAGGTGACGCCACCCTTGCACGTGGCAGTGCCTTCAATTCACGATTTGATGGATCGTCTGACTGTCCTCCTGGGAACATATCACCATGTAGTGGACTTGGCCAATGCTTTTTTCTCCATTGACATTGCACCCAAGTGTCAAGAGCAGTTTGCTTTTACTTGGGATGGGCAGCATTAGACTTTTCAAGTCCTTCCGCAAGGATACTTGCACAGCCCCATT
The DNA here is from genome assembly GCF_036562045.2 of Rhinolophus sinicus. Taxonomy (NCBI): domain Eukaryota; kingdom Metazoa; phylum Chordata; class Mammalia; order Chiroptera; family Rhinolophidae; genus Rhinolophus; species Rhinolophus sinicus. The sequence continues at coordinate 17,866,442 of NC_133763.1, forward strand.
ATCTGTCACGGGCTCGTGGCCCAGGATTTGGCACAGTGGGATCGCCCATTCTCTGTGGCCTTGTTTCATTATGTTGATGATATTTTGCTAACATCTGATTCTCTTTCAGATTTAGAGCAAGCAGCTCCCTCTCTTCTCTGCCACCTGAAGTCATATGGCTGGGCGGTGAATGAGGAAAAGGTCCAAGGCCCTGGCTTATCTGTCAAGTTTTTGGGTGTTGTATGGTCGGGTAAGGCAAAGGTCATACCTGAAGCAATTATTGATAAGATACAAACATTTCCCTGGCTGACCAAGTTCTCTCAACTGAAGACATATTTGGGTGTGCTGGGGTATTGGTGGGTGTTTGTACTCCATTTAGCACTGATAGCAAGGCCCTTATATTCCATGGTAAAAAAGGGGGCCGCAGGGGATTGGATAGAGGCTATAGAGCAAAACTTTGTTGCTACAAAATGGGCAGTGCAGCAGGCACAGGCACTACAAGTAGTAGACCCTGGTTGTCCATTTGAACTTGATGTTCATGTAACCCAAGAGGGGTATGGTTGGGGCCTCTGGCAATATCAAGAGCGTCTCCAGTCACCAGTGGGATTTTGGTCCCAATTGTGGAAAGGAACGGAAGTCTGCTACTCTCTAATAGAGAAACAGCTGGGTGCTGTGTATGCAGCCCTAGTGGCCGCAGAAGCCATCACAGGACTGGCACGGGTATTGATTTGAACAAACTATCCCGTCCAGGGATGGGTCTGTACGTGGACCCAAGGACTCAAAACAGGGATGGCACAGACCACTACCCTTGCCAAGTATGGTGACTACTTGGAGCAATGTAGCACCTTTAGTTCCAGCCCTTTGAACACAGAGCTACAACAGGTCCTGGGGCCTGTGGAGCTTGTAGCCTAGGCTGAGCCAAGCGCTCTGCCTAGGGGGGAGAACTTGGAGCCTTCGCCCTACAGAGAAGGACATCCCCCAGTACCTGAAGATGCCTGGTATAATGATGGGAGAGCTGCAGCCGTTTGGATGGCTGTTAGTCTGCAGCCCATGGGGCTGGTTTGATCCAGGATTTGCAAGTGACACCAGAGGTGGTGGCCGAGTGGCCACTGCAAGTGACTGTGATATACAGAGGTCCCAATGCCGGGACGATTTTACAGGGAATCTATGTACTCTTGCTATGGCTTATTATGGGGTCCCCTGTTCTACTACATGTTGAAACTACTCAAGGGACCCCAAGCATTGCCATAAAGGTCTGGTACCACAAACTGGGAAAGGTGCTGGTGGCAGTGACCCTCCTTTCCCAGGACAAAAAGCTAGCACGTGTCCTCCCAGATGGAAGGGATTTGCCATTGACTACTATTTCTTTCCACACATAGGTGCCTGTGGGCTAATATGATAGTGGATTGGGCCCACACTTTTAATGGTGTGATGAATCAGTCATCTTGTCAGATCTGCACAGAACTGCCCATTATTTCAGCCCCAGGTTACTGCGGAAAATTAGCTGCTCCAGGTGACAACGGCTGTGTAAGTAGACATTGGGGGACACCCCCTGGGACATTACTTGTACTGGACTGAAACCTTTTTAGTGAGCTGTGTTCCTGGCACAGGGCCCCTCATGAAAGACGCTGGTTACGTCTAGTGTGAGGTGAGACCCTGGAGGGGTAAAGTGTAGGGATGGACTCCCAGAGAGCAGTTTCCAGGCTCTTGGCCTCATGTGGAAAGTGCTGGCTCAGGTATTAGATGGCCATCAGCTGCAACTAGTTGGCCATCAGCTGTAACCAGTGAGCCATTAGCCACTAATATAACTGCCATGGCTACGGTGGCAAGGTGGTTGGCAGAGAAGTGCAGACTGCAGATCATGTGGATCCTGCTTCCTGTGTCTCCAACCCAGCTGCCAGTGAGACCATAGTGGTGTGACTCCCTATCCATGGCTCCTTTGGTGTTCCTTTTTGGCCTCACCATATTCTGTGTCCACCCGCCTAGAGCGAGACCAGAGACTCTGCATTACAGTAAGTATGTTTTTTAAGTTCCGATTATAACCTACCTCCCTTGCTACTTCCCCAACACACACACACACACACACACACGCACATGCACATGCACACGCACACGCACACGTACAGTCTCCACTGTGGTTGAGAACAACCATATCTTAGTCATTGGATAGCCCCCGATTCCTGAAACAGTGCCTGGCATTCAGAAGGTACTCACTAAATGCTTATAATTGTCAAAGGGCAAATGTTTGACGGGTAAAAAGTGGAATCTATGTAGTTTTCTTTCACCGGGCCGGGCATACACTTGGCACCTGACAGATGCCAGCGGGAGTGATCATCATGACTTTTGGGAAACAAAAATACAACCATGAGAAGCTCTATGAATAAAACACACAGGTGCAATGAACAACCGCAGAACGGGCCGGGCCTTCACCACTGCAGAAGAAAGCTCCCTTTCCCCTTCAGTGCACTTCAACAAACCAATCCAAGCCTGCAAACCTCACAGAAGGAGTGGCTGTCATCTCCCTAAGTAATAGAGCCTATCTCCTCTTAACCTCTGTGACCCGCAAAAACCAGTAAATTCCTTCTTTTATCTATCCTAAGTCCTTTATATTACCCTCTAAGCCAATTTTCTGTTATACTGTATTCAATGGGAATTGAAAACAGCTGGTCACCATCTGCTGTAGATTAATTCTTCATGTACTTGAAGCCTATAATTAGGTCATTCCTCCGCCTTCTCTTCTCCAGGCTAAATATCTTATTTCCTTCAGCCCTTCCCAAAAGGTTTTATTTTCCAATTATTTAATTGTCTTCCTAGTGTTACTCTCAACATCAGGTTCTCTGTTCTCCATCCACCGCTAGTTGAGGAGGTTGATCAATGGGAAGGGTTATGGGTATTTAAGGTCACCACTGCCACTTCTGAGGAGTCTGCTTTCTGTGAATTGTTTATTTTCAGAGGGCCATTTAGAAATGAGCAGCAGCCTTCAACTGAGCAGGACTCTGCCACGCTGAAATTGGAAACAGAGGGATCAGAATGTCATGCTTTGCCTCTAACCTCACTCCAGATAGCCTTGACTTTGCACCCCCAAATCTGTGAGATGGTCACTACAAATCTACAGGAAGTAGTTGTCGTTCTTGATCATGGATGCATCATTGTAGTGGCATTTTGAGTGTTTTGGAAACCTGGTAGGTTGATGACAGCTGGAGAAAGATTTTTAACTTGACAAAGCTCAGGAAATGAGTCAGGTAGCGAGAAGTGTTCTTCCTCTTAAGTCCAGGAAATACACTGCTGGTGGAGTGACACAGAGAGGAAGAAAATGTGTCCAAACACCATTCTCCAAGGCAGTGGTTCTTTATCTTTCTCCCTTCTGGCGTTATAATATATGCGCAACACAATCCTTACTATCCTGATTTTTATGAAATAAAAATTTATACATATGTTGCACATATATAAATATAGAAATACTTTGTGTATCAATAGATTCTTGAAATGACTGACAGTGTGTCTTCACTCCTGTGACCCTCTGCTGTGTCTCTTGAAACTGTACTCATGTTTTATAGCATGAGTTTTGGCTGGAAGAAGTTACTACCTGGTTGTCGGTCCTTAAAAAGACTCCATCATTACTCAGAAGTGATGGCCAGATTAGATGGTGTTTTTGCCTACCTCTATCAAATATCTGCTCTACGTAACCATGCCTAACTCAAACACAGCCCAAAATTCATGGCTTCGGTTTATTTCATGTGCACAATCCCTTTATAAGGTAGATATTATCACCCTCATTTTTACAGATAAAACAGATACGGAGAAGTGTGTGTGTGTGTGTTTAATGTGCGTATGGATACGTAGGTGGCAGAGCTGGGGTTTGGATCCAGGTCTGGTTGGTCTCTGTAGAGTCAGCACAATCACCTCGGCACGCTTGTTAAAATACAGGTATCTGGATCCCATGCTCAGATTCTGATTTCAGAGGCGGGCCCCTGGAATCTGTATTGTCAATCAAGTATCCCAGCAATGCGGATGCAGGTAACCCAAGTCCTGTACAAAAACACCGTCTGACTATCTGATCCTGTGCGGCCTGAAATAGAACATCTAGGTCATTGTTTCCCAAGCTCTGTTGTACATCTCTATACCCAGGAGGTTGTTGAAAAGAAGCCTAGACTCCACTCCACAGCTACTGAGTCAGAATCAAGGAAGACCAGAGGCCAGAGGCTGTACTGTTAACATGCAGCCTTGGGGCATTCTGAGTCTCGCTCAAGTTCGAAAGCCACTGGGGTGAGCCTTCCTGCCAGTGGTTTCCCATCCCCAGTAATTCTGGGTGCTTTTGTGGGCAATTGAGTCGGCTGGGGAAAGGTGGGATGGTAGTGGCTTCTTAAATGTGAAAGGAAGCCCTTGGCTAAGGAAACAGTGGGAAGATGACCCCTGAGAATGCCTCCTGCCTCAGTAGGCAGGTATCTCCTAGAGAAGAAACCTTAACCTTAAGGATAAAATGCCATGGGTTTGAAAGCCAAGTGTTGCATTTGATAGCAGAAGTCTAGTGAAGGGGTAACCATTCGTTAGGATGTCATAGCAGGTAGTGTTGCCTTGGCAACATAGCAGGGGACTTACAGAGGAGAGAGACAGGAGAACAGCTGGGCGGGGTGTCATTCTGTGGAGAGCTCAGGGGATACGAAAGGTTTACTAAAAAGAGCAACATAAAAAAAAAATACTTGGCACACAGAAATCCAGTCATAGACGAAAACTCAGAAGACCTGGTTCCATGAATATATTTTAAATCTAAAAAATATGTTTTAACAGCAGGGAGGAATCCTCACAGACGTCTGAGAAATCTTCATTCTGCAGACCTCCTTTGTACGCAGCTTTCTAGTAGATCATGAACTGTACCATATGCTAGGAGTATACTGTGTGGGGGAAACTGAACATAATGTTTGCACTCAAAAACTAAAGCACACAAGGACAATTAAACTCTCGCTAGATGACCTAAAGATAATTGATTGAATTCAGCGTGGCAATTTTTTGAGTCAATATGTGTCAGGTAAATAGATGGAAATAATCTTGGAGGTTCACGCACATTCGTTTTTAAAGTTCAGTATTATAATATTTATAGGCAATGGTTAAAGACAAATCTAATTTTAATTCTGTAGATTAATTTGGATTCATGTTTATTTAATTCATTTTTACTTTGAACCAAAAAATGTTATTACATAATACCTCAACATCTATAGTCCATTAATTCCTCAAATTCATTTTTTAAAAATGCTCTCTACTTCAGTAATTAAACTTCACTAGTTTCTGAGATATGCAATTACTAAATTAAAATTATTTCAAAAGGAAACATACAGATTCTATACAAATGTTTATTTTATCACTTGATAAAGATCAAGCTGGTTTTCCGCCACCTTGGGCAGTAGACAGATGATGATCTCATCATGCTGGGAACTGGAATTCCTCATGTTATTCTTGTTTGAGTCAGTCTGTTCGCTCTAAGTACTCCTGAGGTTGCATGGCTGAGAGACTGAATCCTTCCTCTAGGCATGAGTCTTCCCAACTTACTTTGGGCTGCTTCCCAGACCCCGTGCAGTTGTACTCTTCCAACTCCCAACTCCCTGTAATTTTCCTGTACAAACTTCTCCTTTGCTTCAGAGCCTGGTAAAATGGAACACCTTCCAAGGCAGGAAATAAGAGCATCTCTCCACCTTGCATGTTTTTGGAGGTACCTGATTTTTCCTTCTTCGCCCGCCCTGGGTTTCTGTGTTCCCTGCTCCTTCACAGATTACATCTTCCCAGGGTGAATCCCCGACCGCTTCCTCCTGTTAGAAGTGTAGCTCCTGAAATCCAGTTCTGAAGCAGGCAGACTTGCTCAGAACATCAGTGAAGAGCTGAGCTAGATGCATGGCTGCCTGGGACCCAAGCTGTCTATTCCTGGCCATCAAAGCCCACTCATTTCTCATGTCAGTGCTAAGGAGTGGTTTTGGAGAAAATCGAGACCTGCTTTTACAGTGTGACTCTGTGGGGAACTTATAATTACATGACGGAAATAGACTGGGATAAAAGACGGTCAGAGAGATCATGATTCAATTAATGATCTATGTGGTCATTCAGCCTCCTCAGTTAGTCTATGTCTACAATCACTAGATCATTCCTGTGGATAGAAGTCTCGAAATAGAAGTTGTCTTTGCCAAAAAAGGAATGCCTCAAATCGTGGGATGACTGTCTTTATTATTTGGAACTCCACTGGTTACAAATAACAGAAACTGAGTTGAGGTAGCTTAAGCAAAAGGTGGGGGTTTGTTTTAAAGGTAAGGGACTGTCTCATAAAATCCAAGGGCAGGCATACAACTTACGGCTTGAACGGGAACCACAGAATGGAAGTCCATCCCAGGTGTCTCCGTGTTGGCCTTTGCATGCTTACTCATTCCTCTTTCTGTAGACTGGTTCCCATTGCTTCTCATTCTCCATATTGGAAAGCACAGTCACATCCTAGCGTTTTGTTTCCTCCATTTAGGAAGGAAGTGGGAATCTTTTGATTGCATTTCCAGTTTCCTCTGAGAAGGAGTATATAGGCTCAACTTGGGTCAGGTATAGTTTGGGAAAACAGTCACGTGTACACAAATGGCTGTCAGGAGTCCTGCTGCTCTGGCCATGGATGACAGTGGGATTAGGGTGCAGATAGGGCATTTCCAGAGCAAGGTAAACGGGTTTGAGCTGGGTGAACTGCAACACTGCTCCCCTGCCACACACACAGACACCTTTCATTTTTTTTCCTCATGCGCTTAAACAGCCCCACCTAAGATGACCTAACTGTATCGTGTCAACATAATTTCCATACAGTATACACCCTTTCCTTATGCAGGATACCCCAAAGTCATGTTCTGCCATTGCATTCGAAAGAGTTTTCATGGAGCTGTTGTTCAGAATTAGAGCACAGGATTTCTGGAAGAATTCCATCTTACTCTAGTTCACTCTTCTTGTCTACATGTGATATCTCACTATCTTGCGACCCGTGGACTATTTAAAGATAGACATGTCTTACACATCTGGTACAAAATGGTGCAGGAAAAATTGGAATAGCCTCCATAAAAACCTCCCACTTAGAAAATAGAGAAAGAAGAGCCTTCATGGGTAATAAGCTCAGAGCTCATGCCTTCTGTTGATAAATGATAGGCTCCCAGAATCTCGTATGCATCAGTCATCTCGCTGCTGGCAGGGGAGTGAGCGCTTTGGTTAGCTGAGCTGGCCGTCTCAGGTTCTGACTTGGCACTGCCCTTGTCCGGTACACACGGGATGATGTGGGGTGTCTTCAAAGCAGTCCACTTTCTATCGGTGCAAATAGTTGAGGTTTGGGATTGCTTCAGAAACTACTGGGAAATTATGGGTCCCTCTTCACTAGGCCTGAGTTTTTTGGTTGTTCCTTTTTTTTCTTCTTCCTTTTTCTGGCAATACAACTCCCTTAGATCACTCATTTAATTTCTGGGGAACTCCGTTTGCGAATAACCAGCACCAGAAATCCTGTGCATCTGTTTCTTAGCCCAGGGGTGTGGGCCCTCTCTACCTTGCCCCTAGCTTTCAACTGCAGGGGTGAGTTTTCTTCTTAATTTGCCCTGGAATGTTGCTCTAGCCTCCTCTGCAAGCTTTAGCACCTTTGTCTGCCATTTGTTAGCTCCCTTCCATTCAGAGGCTGTCTTCAGGGGAGCTGATGGAGGTGTGGGGAGTGGAGAGTTGAGCAAAGAACAGTGGTTATGCACTCCATCCCCCAGTGCGTGAAGCTGCGCAGCACAGACTCGTCCACACATCACACTGGGGCTGGCTCTCAGAAATGAGCTGCACAGGCTATGGGTTGACGTAGTTGCATGTTTTAAACAATATCCACTATTAAATATTGTTTAATAATATTTAAATAATGTGCCCATTTCTACCCCTTGAAAGTCTGCTCACATTCACTGTCTAATCTCCTGGGTTGAGCTCTTATCCATATAACCATCTACTCACAATGAGTGCCCTGTCTCCCTGTGGCCTCAGGCTCCCTTCTTGACACTTGGAACTACTGTGGTTTTCGCATTCATCTGCTCCACTCAGGACCTCCCCACCCCCGTCTCGCTCTAGCCCTGTAACCCAGAAGATCCTGACCGTTGCCAGGCTAGGTCAGCCCTTTACAGGGGGTGGGAAAACACACCGTGGAGGAGACATTTCTTTCCCTTCTTTGTCTCTAACTAAATTTTCTAGTGTCTTTGCTCCTGGAGCAGCTGATTAATCCAGAGAGTAAAGTGGAAAAGTAGTACATTCCTTAGAAAGCACAGACAGCCTCCTGAAACGTTTCCTCCCGATGGTCACAGCTCTGAAAGACCAGTTCTGGTCGGGGAGTGACAGTATCATGAACAGATTTCATTTTGGATCAGTATTTGGATTTCAAGTTCTCCCCTGCCATGGCCAACCAAACTGGGCTGTCCTTTTTAAAAGAAGCGAGTGTGTGATGCTTTGGTCACGAAGAAGAGGGCCTTCATCCCCCCTCCCTCCTTCCATGCCTCGTCAACTTGCTTTGTTTTAAAGATTCACTGAGTTCCTGTTATGTGTTGAGTGCAGTTCTCTGTGTGAGGAATAGAATGCTATACACAGACATGGTTCTTGTCTTCATAGAGTGTAAAGTCTACGGGGGGTGTGGAGAGTCAGTGACTCCTGTATTATAATCATGAAAAGTGCTATGACAGGGCAGTGTACAGGGTGCTATTGTACAACCGACAAGCGATACTTAATCTGGACACAGGACAGTCCGGGAAGACCATCAGTAATTCTGAAATTGAGATCTGAACACTGAATGGGAGTTAACCAGGGGAATTGAGATTTGGTGGTGATGGTGATAAATGGGGAGTAAAAAGAATTCAGGTAGCAAATGTCTAACAGATGTCAGCTCGGTCTCTCTTCAGCTAAGAGGTGGTTAGGATAGACTCCGGGGCCTGTTCTACATCTTGCCGAAGTTCAAAGTCTACCGCAAGATCTCTGAGGCTGGTTCTTGGGTTTGTGCCTGCCCTTTCCTTAATTGCTACGAAAATCTGCTCACACAAAGAATTTAGTTGTGAATATAACTTTCTTCAGCATTTAGGGGTCATCAGGAGGGATACTGCTGTGCATACGGCTTGACCAAATTCTGCAGAAAGACAAATTAGAAACTTTGTTTTTAAAAGTCCTTTGCTTGTCCCACCCTGGGGGGTCTCTCACTTTGCCACCTTTACCCCTGAAGGGCCCAAACCTTCACCTTTGTTCTTGTTCTCTTCTCATCCCTCCCCTTTCATTTCTTCTTACCACTTTCTCTCAGGAGAATCCTCAAAATTCCTCTTGGTGTTCATGGGTTCAGGGTCTCACCTTTTACCAGCGGTCTCCTGAACACACAAGCCCTTAATTCTGGTGGTGGGAAATCCAAGCACAAAGACTGGCGGTGGAGGAGGAACTGTGAGTATTCTTGTCCTCCCAGGTTCATGCCATGGATTTTCTCAAGCATACGGATGGCCGTAATATTGGTACCCATTTAAATGGATTACTTCTGTTACTGCTCTATTACTACAATTACTACGACTACCTTCTATTTCTACTGTGACTTACTGAGCACTTATTGGATGAAGCATCTTACATCTGTCATTTCATGTTCTAATCACAACTATGCCATTAAGTATGTATTATCCCCATTTTACAGTTAAGGAAATTAAGGCTTAAAGAGTTTAACTTAAGTAAAGTCACTCACCTAGTAAATGATGGTGATAGGCAATCCTAAAGCCATACGTTTAATCACCGTAATGGAACAATCACTGTTACAAAGCACCTTTTCATGTTTCTTGGCTTTCATTATAAAATGGGTCAGGTTGTGTTCCTTTGTATATAGTGATAAATAGTGCTATTCATACTGCGACAGAGTCTGTAACTGAAAGTATGTACGTTAGTTGAAAAAATGGAAAAGTATTTTCAAATTTGTAATGAAAATCAGTGAGAAAATATATTTCAAAATTCAGCTCTCATTTAAGAAACATATCCAGAGGGTAAGGCAGACTTGTAACAGTTGAATTGTGTTCTGTTTCAATTTCCTGAAACAGATTTCACTGTTGCACTTATGGAAATGATTTCACATTGAAATAATATTTGCATAAGAAAAAGCTTGTGATTAATTGCATATTGCTTGAATGTCATCTGTGAACATGAATAATAAGCTGTTTTTACTTATTTTTTTGCTCCTCAATAATACAATTAAAATCTTGGCAAATGTCTAATATTTGGGGGGACCACGTGTACAAATTTCTGCATTTATCCTCTCTCTTCCTGCCTCCAAACTCAGAATTACTGCGGTTAAATGTTTCCAAAATGTTATCTGTGAACTGTGATTCAAAATGTTTCACATACTCCCATAGCATCCTGATTTTAAGCTTTTTAAAATAATGCAATTGAAATGCAAGATTTTCATGGGTAATGGGAAGAAGGTGTGATTTATAATCAGAAAACTAGTGTTCGCATTTTGGCTCCAACACTTAGCAGCTCTGTGACTTACCAGCATCAGGTTCCTTTTCTGTTAAATGGGGTTGTTAAGAAAATATAGATGTCTGGGGAAATATGGACATTATCAGAAGTGGAGGGTAAGGAGTGGACAAAATGGGTGAAGGTGGTAAAAAGGAACAAACTTCCAGTTATAAAATAGTTAAGTCTGGGAGATGTACTGTACAGCAGGGTGAGTATAGTTTATAATACTGAGTTGTGCATTTGAAAGTTGCAAAGAGAGTAGATCTTAAAAGTTCTCATCACAAGAAACAAAATTTTGTATCTATGTGTGGTGATGGATGTTAACTAGACTTATTGGGATCATTTTGCAATATGTAAATATTGAATCGTTTTGTCTTACACCTGAAACTAATGTAATATTCTGTGTCAAGTATATCTCAATAAAAAACTTGCATTACAAAATTAAAAAATATCTATCTATATATCTATATCTACCTATATCTATCTATATAGAGATATATACACCTCTCTCTCTCTCTCTCTCTCTCTCTCTCTCTCTCTATCTATATATAAAATGCCTTTTATCACATCAGTTTTGGTGGGTTAGACATATGGATAGGGTTTCATAACTACAGAAGTTACTCATAAAAATATAGTGTATCTTAATTGAAAATGAGAAAAGATAAGATCATGTGGAGGTCTGGGGAAAGAAAAAGCATTTACTGGCTACCTCATATCAGAAACACGCCGTGTTTGGTCCCCCTCATCTGCAGGGCCATTTAGTCTTCATGACAATCCTCTCTGGTAAATCGCATCGTCCTTTACTTACCGAGGAAGAGGAAAAGCTAGGAGAAGTCCGGGCCCATTAACTGTCACTCTCAGGGGTGAGGAGCTGACAGGTGACTTCCTACTAGGAGAAGGAAGCCCGCGGCAGCTCAGTTTCATTTCAGAACCTTTGACTTCCTAGTTCTTTAACCAGGTTTCTCTTCAGCCCAGCCAGGGACGGTGTCCAGCAGCGGCAGCTCTGTGCTCCCTGACCACGTCCTTTCCCTCTGGGCTTGTAGATACCAGCAGGCCCTTTGGTCCAGTTCTCTTTAGGCTCTTGTTAGTACACGTCTCTGTGCCTCTCTCAGTCCACATATGGGGATGTGTGTGTTCATTCCTTCCCTCCTGAGTCTCTTGTCCTCACGCAGGCTTCATGTCTGGGGCTTCTTCCTCTTTCCCGAGATGCCTGTATATTATTAGTGTGTATATATACTAAAATCATATATATAATATGAAAATACTCTTTCTTTTTATAAACAGAAAATTATGACTCTAAATTTGTACATTTATATTTCCAATTATTTCCTTGGCTTCTCCTTCTAGATAGCTTATAAGTATTTCAAATTGGACCCTTTGAAAATTGAATAAATGATTCACTTCTTGGCCTCTCAAAAATGTCTCCACCCTCCCCTTAACCTTCTCCTGGCTGTTCCTCCTCCTCACCCTCCCCCACCTCCTTCCACCTTCCCTGTCCTGTCACTTACTTCTTCTCCTTTGGTTCCACATCACCACCCAAGCCAGAAACACGGGAAGCATCCTTAGTGCCTCTATCTCCATCGTCGTCCATATTGGACGCAATATCTTATTGGTAATAGCTTCTAAATACCCATTTAAATTACATGTGTTTTAAACATAAATAAAATGTAAAGAATATGTAATGAATACCCTTGTACATTCCACTTATCACTCCTAAAACCCATCTTTTCTTCAGATTTTTATAAAAGATATGAAACATTACAATTTGGAGCCCCTGTGTTCTTTAGCCAATCCCATTGCCCAACATCCTTTTCCAGAGGTAACCATTATCCTTTTCTTTTTGTTATATAATAGTTTTATTGAGCTATAATTCACACACCATATAATTCATTCACTTAAAGTGCGCAGTGCCGTGGTGTTTTACTTCGTGTATTCACAGAGTTGTGTGACACAATCACTTTTAGAACACTTGCATCATCCCATAAAGACACCCCATAGCATTTAGCTATCACGCCCTGTCTCCCCATCTCGACTCCAGCCCTTGGCAACTACAAATTTGCTTTCTGTCTCTATAGATTTCCCTATTCTGGACATTCCATTGATATGGAATTATATAATATGTGATACAATTATCCTTTTCTATCATTTCCATTCATGGCTTCATATTGTTACTGTCCATGGTTTCTAAATTCACATTAATGACATCACACTGCATATACCCTTCTGTAGATGGCTTTTTTAAAAATTCAACATTATGTTTTGTGATGTATCCATTTGATAGATTTGGTTCTAGAATTTTAATTTTCACTTATAGTATTTGTCCATTATCCTGTTGATGGGATTTTTAGATTGCTTCCAGTTTTTCTTTCTAATAAACATTCTTCTACACATTCTGTGCCTACCTTACCTGTGCCATTATGTGATTATCTTTAGCTGGAAAAGGCTGGATCATGGGGAGTGGGCATCTTCAACTAGACTACATATTGCCAGATTGCTCTCCAAGATCGATGTACTGATTTACTCTTTTCCAAGTCACCCATGAGAGTTCCCATTGCTCCAAATTTTTGTTTAACTCTTGTATTTTCAGACGTTAATTTTTGCCAGTTTGATAAGTATAGAATATTATCTAATTGTTGTTTTAATTTACAATGTTCTAATTAGTAGTGAGGTTAAGTGTATATATTTTAAAATGTTATTAGCCATTTGTATTTCCTTCTGTAAATTGTCATTTTATTTGTTACCCATAATGCCAAGGTTATTTATCTTTTTTAAACGATTGGTGCACGTTGGTTCTAGATCTTTAGTAGGATTTGTAAGGAATCTCTCACTGAACACTCTCCACCTATGCTTTGTTCCATTTAACCTAAGTATTTTGGGGGCTTGCTGAGCTCTGTTATAACTTCTTAACCTTTGCCTAATCTGTGTTCTTTTCCTGGAAGGCTCTTCTGGCTTCATCTGCCTGGCTGTCGCCCAGGGTCCTTAAGGGTCGACGTCAAACGCCTTCCTTCTTTGGAACTCTTCCCTTTCAGACCCATCTCTTCAGAACGAGTCCGGTGGCTTTCCTCGGTGCCCCTACTCCTTGTTCCATAGCCCATGGGCACAATCTTACTGTACCTCTGTTCTTTGCATTGTGATCAGAGTTTCTCTCTGGAGACTGAACAAGTCTTGGGGCAGGAACTGTCCTTTTATATCCCCAGTACCTAGCACGGGGCATATCTGATACATAATGCATACTCAATAAACATTTGTTGAATGATGGAAAATATGGAAACAGGAATGAAAATACATTGCATCATTAAAGAATGAAAAGTCTATGCTGATTTCAAAAGACAAGGTACTGAAAATATTGGTATTTAAACATGTTTTGAAATACCACACTTTTTAAAAAAAATGTGTTTACACCTAAATGGTACATAGGTAGAACAGCAATTGTTAAATATTGACAGTGTATTAAGCCTACTATACTTGTTCAAATGTAATAGGAATAGACGTCCACTCAACACAGAGGCACACTTTATAAACCTTAAGACTATTTACATAAATATAATATAACAAAACAAAACAAATGTTAGGAGAATTATCAGTGCAAAAAACCAAAAACATGATGGAATGGTATTTGTGATTCGGGATGGGAGGGTGGTATGCAAAGCTGACCGCATCAGGACTACTGGTAGGCCCGTGTGATTCTGGATGCTTTCGCTGCCTGTGAGCTCCCTGAGGGCAGGGACTCGTGGTGTTGGGCACATAGCAGGTGCATGATACATGTGCATTGTACCAAAATGTTCTTGAGGATACTCTGAGATATCCTTAATAGAAATGTAAAAAGTTTTAACAACAAAGGATAAACACTGGGGAGGGATTTTAAAACAAGTGTCCTTCCTAATTTTGATTTATTACAAAGGAAATAATATGGGAGAATAATCTAATGACTAACAGTACAAATTTGTATAGCACTTATTTTTAGCTCTACATAAAATATACAGTGTCCTAAGCAATTTTACATGCAATGACTCATTTAATTGTATACCAGCCTCATCAAGTAGGTATTATTATCATCCCCATTTTAGAGACTGGAAGACTGAGTGACAAAGGGATTAAGTAACATGCCCAGTATGTTGCAGCCAGTAACTGGTAGAGCTGGGATACAGGTACATTACAAGAGCTTTCTTGTTTCCTATTCTCTCCCAGACTTTGGCCACATGTTCACATATTTCCGCAGCTGTAGTTGTAATACACTTGAAACCAGATACTCAGACTTTTGCTTAGCATATTCTAAACATTTTCCCTAAATATTACACAGACCTAAACATTACAATTTTAAATGACTCTATTACATTCTATTGGGTTGTGTATCATAATCAGCTTGACTGTTCCTTGTTGGAAATTTAGATTGTTTTCAATTTTTTTCTGTTAGGTATAATACTAAAATGATTATGTCATGCTAATGCATGTAGCTTTTTCCTTTTTAAATTTTTTTTCCTTAGGATTAAATCTTTAAAGTCAGACCAGTTGTAAAAGAATGTAAATGATTTCATTACCCTTGATGTGTAACAAAATCAAGAAGCGTTAGGTAAATATGTGCTGTTAATCGCATGTGCGAGTCTATTTTCTTTCCAACTGTACTTAATTTTTGCTAGCTATTCTTGCTTACTTTTAAATCGGTATATAATACAATTTCTCTCTTTTTATTTTCTCTTATTGATTAGGAAGTTTGGATACTTTTTAATAAAATATTTCTTTTCCCTTTTATTGCCATATTGGTGCAAATATCTTTCTAGGCTGTTGTTTGTCTTTACAGTTTTAATATTGATAGCTACCTTCACAGAAATTTAAAACTTTTATATGGGTCAAATAATGTCTCCTATTTCTTGACTTTTAGAATGTCACCATTCTATTAGAAATATTGTGGGTTATTTGTTTACGGCCAGAGTGCTGGCCATAAACTGGAGTTTTGGTACACCCAGTTCAAATTGGAGTTTTGGTACACACAGTTTAAATTGTTGAGAAATGGTAAAAGTCCCAGAAGTGTCTGAGTGAGGCTGGGAGGGAAATGCCGTCTGAGAGACATAGAAAACTGTGCTTATTGCTGTGACTTTCCATATCTAAACTATGCTGTAGCAGTTCTTAATTTAATTTTCAGTGTTACTGAATTTATTTATTGTTCAAAGACCTTGAATCCTTTCCTGCAACACAGATCTGGCCCAAGACAGTAATTCTTTCAGTTTTGCAGGCTTCAAGCTGTTTTACATTGTAAAGCATTTGAAGTGTACATGCATACCTAACACTGTGATTTGTTTACATTTGAATGATGGCATGTGGCAGTGTTGGGATCTCATTAAGGAAGGTGGGTTTTGTCTGTGCCCACGTGTTTCCTAAATTAGCATTTACCTTCTGTAGATTCCACACTATCGATACTTAGTCAAGTTCTGAGTATTGGAGCTTCAAACATTAAAAATTTTAAGCAAACTTGGTGGGTCCAGATCTCAGGGAGCAGATTTCCATTAACCCAGGAGACAAGAGACTGATGTATAAATCAAATTGCCAGTATTATTTTGCATTGAGAACTCTGAGCATCCCTTTGACTGAAATACTATTTAGGCCAGTGTGACAAGTGCATTATCTTAACTCTTGGCAGCTCTCTTTGGGGAGTAAAATTATAATATAATCAGGAGCTTCCCCAGTGAGTATAGAATCAGAGCAAAAAGAAGGGGTTGTCTGATTTAGACAATTAATCACATTGGGTTTCAGCAGCAATATATGTTCAAGTCCACTGATGGAATTGCTGGGGTCTGTGGGCCACTCCACCCCAGCTTCTTCAGAGCCTTTGTGAATCCGACCCCCTTCTGGATCTTCAAATTTACCTTTTCTGTGTAGAGTGGGACTGTAGCTTGAAGTCTTTCTCTTGATAGTTAACTAAGTTCCTGCTTTCCTGATTACAATCACACTCCCGGTCGGCCTTTCCTGTGGTGATTTTTGTGTCCCCTTGCTTACCATTTTGGGTGTTTCTAACACATTTCAACAGTCTCTTGGAATAAACAGATGACTGACATCATACCGTTTGTGCAGACTCACTGGTTTAACTCTTTGGGAATAAACTTTTTCCTATGTTCTTGGGGGTGGTCCCTCATTGTTACCCCACAACAGCCCTCTACATTGTGGTCCAGGGAAAAAGAGGGGTTTGGTCACTTTGTCTCTAGTATCTCCTTGTTACCCTCTCTTGGGAATTTCCCCGTCTAGCCAGTTGGCCTTCATCTTTCTTTTTCTGGCGAATGTCAAGCCAGGCAAATATGGAGCTTGCTTTTTTCCTTCAAAAATTGCGTGGGAGCCCGGACGAATCTGTGGAGCTACTCAAGCCTCCAAAATGCTCCCTATCAGCTGTTTTCTTGACCGTCACTCACTCTGCCCTCTGCTTCTCTCCTTTCTTGGGTCACCCTGGCTGCTCTGCTCACCGGGTCCTGGTTCCTGGCATCATGCCTGGCTCACCAACCCCAAACGAGCTCTGCCAGCTGCTACGTGATTGATGACACTCCAGGGCTTGCTGGCAGTTTGGTTGTATCCCAGGACAGTCTTTGTTAAAACCAACAAAATACAATGTGCCTGAATATATAATGTAGTACTTTGGGAAAAAACTTTAAGATTTTTAAAAGCATATTAAGAATAGTAAATTTCAGAATATTTCATAATGCCTAGCACAATGGCTTAGACTAACCGATCAAACAAACAAGTAACCAAAAGAACAGAAGTGAACAGTTTTTCATTATAAAGATAGCAAATATAGCTAACTGTGCATAAATACCATGCCAAAACAATAACGTTTTAGTTATCAGAACTCTGTTAAGCAATCAGGACTTTATGAAACTTGTTAAATGTTACACTGTAAAGTTCATCTGCTAACAGTTCTGTCATTTAGTGGGTGAGAACACAGCACTGGCTACAGCCAGGCTGTCTCGATCTTAGATTTTCTTGTCTTAGTTTGGGGCGCTTTCCACTATAGTTGGTGACACAGAATCATTTCCTTCAGTGACCAGTATCCCAAAGGCAAATGGGGTAGGGAGGCCGAGGGGGAAGCAACCAGTTTTGAACTCAACCAGAGCTGGGATCAAATCCTGGCTTTGCTGGCGACAAGCTGAGGGACCTTGAGCAAGTTAAACGATCGCTCTAAGTATCAATTATTTTCAGATATGAAAGTGAAATAATGAGAATTATTATTACATAATAAATGATAATAATACATGTAAAGTACACAAAGAGATTAGTCAAATAATAGATTTTTTAAACATATATATTGTGTTATATTATTACATAGCACTGTTTCATCAACCCAATCAGTGGAGACAGCAAAACTGGACAGTTAAGGCTTGTGCAGACATGGAAGCATTTTCTTTTAGAGAACAGTTGTAATCACGTTTGCTGAGTGCTTCTCGTGTGAGCTCTTGGCTGGAACATTGCTTTGATAGTACTGAACTATGTATTCAATTGTACTTGCCCAAATAGTGTTCTATTTGAATTCCTGAAAAGAAAATTAGGAACTTGAAAAATTAGTTGGAAAAAAAGTAATATTGAATGTAGGTCATAGTGAATCTGACAGCTGTTTTTTGAAAATGTCCCCTTTTTGAGAATACAAACATATCTTGTATTTGTAGAGGACTTTTAAGTTTATAAATTACTTTCATGTCTATGATCTCATTACATCCTGTGATACCTTATGAAATGGTATATTATTCACATTTTCCTGCATAAAGAAATTGAGGCTCATTTTATAAGTGGCACATCTAGGACTCTAATTTCAGGACTTTTCCTCCACATGGTGACCAGCCCTGCAGAAATGATGTCTATATGTGACTAATGAAAGGCAGGCTTCTCATAAACACATTTTTTTTTTTTTGCCAAAAGTCTTTTCATTGGGCTGTTACATTTTGTTGTTAGCAATGACAGTGATAAGCGCTGTGTCTGAGACTGTATGTGTTTTTACGTGTGTGTGCTGGACATTTCTTGTTTGCTCTCAGGCCTGGTGTCCACCCGTTTTCTCTGTTCTGTATCTCTGGGAACTACAGTTGTCCCTTGGTATCTGTGGGGGTTGGTTCCAGGACCCCCCTGAGGATACCCAAATCCACAGATGCTAAAGTCCTTTATATAAAATGGCATAGAATTTGCATATAACTTACATTTGCATATAGACTGCAGCAGGATGTGCTGACACATCACTTCATTCACATGGATTCGGTATAGTGCTTAGTGTGTGGCAAATTCATGTTCTCCTCTTTGGAACTTTCTGGGAATTTTTTCCCCCAAAATATTTTCGATCTGCAGTTGGTTGAATTTGCAGATGTGAAACCTGTAGATACAGAGGGCAGACTGTACGCTTCCCAGGTCACCCTGTCTTCTGACTTCTACCTCCTCTGGGCCAGGAGAGGCACTGGCAGGAGACTGCAGGGTGGGAGAGGAGAGAAGCCAAGGCCTTTCGCCCCTGTCTCATCTGCCTTGTGTGGCATCTCCGGAAACAGCAGCAGCAGGCTGTTCCCTGTGGCGATAGCTCTCCTCCTGCTACCACGGGGTCCTAGCGCCTACTGGTCACCCTGACCCCTGGCTCTGAACAACCACCCTTCCTGTGTCCTTCCAGCAGTCAGTCTCTAAGAGGCCCTCTTTATTCTGTTTGGCTCTTCAGCTCTTCCATCTCCTGTGGAACCCTGCCTTGAATTCTGTTTATTTGAAAGACCTACAGTGGTTTTTTATTCATGATTGGACCATGCTGCTACACCATGATATTACATTCAACCTTCACAACATTCCTGGGAGGAGGTACTGTTATTTTCTCCATTTACAAGCAAGGAAATTGAGGCTCAGTGGAGATAAGTGATGTGTCCAAGAGCATACATTCCATAAACGGGGGCTCTGGGACTCAAATCCAGCCACCTCCAGATGGCAGGTGACACTGGTTGAATGCGTCCCGGTGCCAGGCCTGGGGCCCGAGTGTGCCTCTATGCACCCTCCCATGTAGTCCTCACAGCACTCTCCCCAACTACAGGTGAGAAAACGGAGTTCAGAGACATTAGCTTGCTACATGTACAGAGCTAGTAAGTAGCAGAGATGGATTCAAACCCAGATCCATCTGCCTCTAAGCCTGTTCTTTCTACTACTACTAGTGCTTCTCAAAAGTTAGTGTGTATCACAACCATGGTGGGGGGGGGGGCATTGTTGAAATATAAATTCCCAGTCCCCATCCCTAGAAAAGCCAGTGTAGTACATTTGGGAATGGGCTCAGAAATATGTGCTTTGCACCATTGCCCTAAGTGATGCTGAGGCAAGGTGTGGGGAGCCTCAGTTTACTCATCTAAAGTGAGGGCTTGGATAAATAATCTCCAAGGTCATCCCAGGTCTCTGCTGAGTCCCCTACACCTGTGTGCTGCAGGAGTGCAAGGCAGGTGGTGCATACTGCCAAGGGGACCACTGCTGTGCCACTGAGCCCTCCCAGGGCACGGCCGAGGGCTGGTAGTCCGACTTTCTCATGGACTCCCCAGGCTGTGAGACTCAACAGGAACCCTGTGGCTTGAGAGTAAAGGAAAGCCCTGTTTATTGGTTTGCAGTAGTTGGCAAACTGGCATTTTAAAAAGGAAGTGAGTTGTGCGGTGGGAGTTTTAATTCAAAGAAATATTTGAAGAACTCACTGTTTGCTCTGAGAGGTCATTAAATGAGTTTTGTTCCCACACCCTCTGGAAAAATGATGCTTCATTAAAATGGCAACATGAGGTGTAGTGAAAACGGTGAAATTGGGAACACTGAAAAGACACATTCACTGGATTCCACTTAAAATGTAAAAGGAGTGTAAAGAAAACAAATGGACATTTTCTTGAGGCAGCTGAGCGATACAAAACACAGGCATCTTTGTTTCCTTCTTGAAAACTTCCACAATGCCTCCTCCTTTCTTCCTCTTGACTAATCTGTACTTCTAAGAGGTGTTGAGTTTCGGCCAAACTTTCTGCTCTGCTCGCATCAAAGGCTGCCCCCTTGTGAATAGCCAGCTCTCACCTACCGATCCTCTTACCCACTCCTGCCCAGTGGACGCAGGTCATTTCCCATAATTAGCTCACAGACGGAATTTCCAGGCAGGCTCAGGAGCATCCATCACAGGGATGAATGGAAAGTCCATGTGTGGGAACGCGCTGCGGTCCCTCTGCCCTTGTCACCACATATCTGTCCATGTGATGCTCCCTTAGTTCCCTGAGCTCCCGGGGGCCTGGCCCCCATCTTTGGTTGACAGAACAGGTTATACGAGTTACCACACAAATTCAGAGGGTTCTGATGCCCCATGAGAGGGGAGGCGTGCAAAGCCTCCGTTTCTGTTGTAACGCCATCTCTCTACCTGGTTCCAACTGTGTCTTGGTTTCGGGTTGGGGTTCCAGGTTGCTTAGGGAGGGCTTGGGGTGCTGAACAACCAACAGAGTACAAGGGAGATTGGGATTCTGCTTTTATTTTTACTGCTTTCTACTTAAAGTGCTGATTTCTTGTGTTTCAGTCTTTCAACTGGAATATGAACGTGATGTCCAGAATTAGCTAATAACGAAAAAAAAGTGAGGGTAAAACATTTTGGGGAAAAAAAATAACATAAATATGAAATCCTTGTTGACTCTACTAATAACCTCTCCTAAGGCCTGTCTGACCTGCCATTCTCCCCTGACCAGGTCTGGGGCCCGTTTATTCTGCACCTGCCCTGGGATGTCTCCCCTCCTCCCCACCAGCCGGTTTCTGCTCCCTTCTGTTCCCTGGCACTTCAGGAAGAGCTGGGGCCTGGGAAACTGAGTTCAACGCCAACATAACTTTGGTCAGTTCTGATGATGCCTGTGTATTGTTGATACCTGTGCTTGGTGTCTTTACCCACACCTGTTATCTGGAACCACCCGTCAACACCAAAAGGCCAGCCTCGACCTGCCACTCAGACTCCCCGCCCAGCACCACACAAGGCAGGCGGAGGGGTGGGAAATCTCAGGACAAGGGCCTGCTACCAGAGTCTCTGGGCCGCTACTCCTGGGGCACTTTCAGATCCTTCAGAGTTTTCCTCCGGGGGAAGGGAAGGCACTTTGTGACTAGAGAAACCCAACCGCGAAAACCTAGTGAAGTCTAAGGCAGCATCTGGTCTATGCTTCCCCCTGGTGGTCATACATTGTACTACAGTCAGCTCCCAGAGTGTAAAATTAGAATTACTCCTGTATCTTCTGTTATATATACGTATGGAAGTCAAGAGCTGCGAAAACTCAAAGATGTATTAAAGGCAATAAAAGCATAGATCTAAATCTTCTCATGGGATTGAAGACAGAAGTTTTACTGTGGGAACCATTCAGTCTTTACCTGGTAAAGAGCATAAACTAGTAGACAATGCCAGAATAAAAATAACAACTTTAATGGATTTAAATTGGTTTTGACATCTAAGAATTAAGATTATATTTATTTAAGACATTTTGAATTTTAGTTTTAGAGTTCCATCTCATTTTCTTCCCTTTTACAATAATTAAAGGGTTAGAGGTGATATATTTTTAATCCCTATTTCACTGATGTGGAAACAGAGAATGAGGTATAAAGTCTCTGCAGAGTCAGTAGAAGACTCAGGATTACACGTCTCTGGGTTCTAAATCAGAAGTCGGATGTGGGACAGGCGGACCTGGGGTTGACCCGGAGAGCTTTAGTTTTGGATTTGTGGTTTCACACCCTCCACTTTTCCTCATTCCTGTCACAGCACACGAGGAACATTTCTAGTCAGCTGTGTACTCTATGTTAGGCATTTCAAATATGTTTCTGGAAGTTATCAGTGCTGTTCTCTATGAGGCCTGAAGGCAAAATTCAATGTTTGCAGTAAATAAAGTACTAAAATTATATCAGCTATTAAAAGAATGGATTATTTCCAAGTCACTTAGCCATATTGGCTGAGTGTTGAATTCAGCATTGCTGCCAACATATTATGCACAAGAGTTGTTTATTCTTGGGCACTGAGAATGACATTGAAGATGGTACAGAGTCGCTGAGTGGGATATTAAGAAGGAGTTCATGGAGATGCAAGAGCAGGTTCTGGAAACTTTGCTTGGAGGGAACCTCCGTTGGAATACTTCCCAGAGCGGCTGATACAGAACAGACAGGCAGCATCAGAAGCTAGACTCATAGTGTTTTACTAAGAGTAGGCCCTAAGGAATATTCGTTCCTGGAATTGAAGGCACCTCCCTATATGGAGTCTCTCTTCCCCTTTCTCTAAGGCTCTGTTAGGGCTGAATTGCACCCCCCCCTTCATTCATATGTTGAAATCCTACCCTCCTAGTATCTGACAATATGACTGTATTTGGAGATAAGGCTTTTAAAGAGGTATTTAAGTTAAAATGAGGTCATTAGGGTGGCCCCTAATCCAATATGACTGGTGTCCTTATAAGAAGAGGACGTTAGGACACAGACATGCACAGAAGGAAGACCATGTGAGGACACATGGCGAGAAGACAGCCATCTGTAAGCCAAGGAGAGAGACTTCAGAAGGAACCCACTCTGCCAGCACCTTGATCTTGGATTTCTGTCCTCCAGAACTGTGAGGAAATAAATTTCTGTTGTTGAAGCCACCCAGCCTGTGATACTTTGTTACGGCCCAGTAGCAGTCTAAAACATTCTCCTTTTGAATTTAGGGAACATGACTGGATGGCCCATGCATTCAGTATCAACACCGACCTAGTGAAAACTGTCAAAAGCTACTCTGTAAGGAACTAAAAAATATTAAAAAAAACAAAAGCAGGAAAGTGATGTGGGGACAGAGCCCCAGAGAGCAGTTTCCAGGCTCTCGGCCTCACATTGGGGAGGGGGGATGCTGACTTGAGTAGTAGTTGGCCATCGGTTGTGGTTAGTTGGCCATCAGCTGTAGCCAGTTACCCATTGGCCACTAATATAACTGCTGCGGCTGCGTTGGGGAGTGGAGGAGAGTCGAGGGAAATCAGAGAGTCGGTCGGTTGGCAGAAAAGTGGACAGCAGGTTGCACGTTGTGTGAATCCAGCCTCCAGTGAGACTATAGTGGTATGACTCCCCTACCTATGGCTCCGTGGGTGTTCCTTTTTGGCCTCACCATATCCTGCGTTCTTATGTGGGGAGCCGGACCAGAGGCCCCACAGGCCGCCCCGCATGACAGTGACCTGTGAAGTAACAGTGATCTGGTTTGAATGGCATCCAGTATCTTTTACTAAACAAGATATATTAACATAATTTCTGGAGAAAAGCCCAATACATGCCCCAAATATATATACCACAGTTATGATTGAATATCAATCTTTTTTCTCTCTTGGCTCTATGGTGTCCTATGGAAGGAATCCAAATAGTATGAAAAATGTCCTTACGTCTAAATGAATCACACAGCCAATTTTTATGGAACCAAGCTATAAATTATCGATTGTTATGAGAAAAAAATATTCACTTATGTTACCTTTACTTTTTTCCTTAGCTCTTTGAGATATCTGATGTTTAGCTTATAGATTACATTATTTGATGAAACTCGACAAAAGATTTCATAAAAAAAAGGAACCTAAGCACTGAGGACTTAGCATTCAACACATCTGAGAATACTTTCAGAGTACAGGCTCTTTATTTTGTAGATTGCCCCTCAATTTGAAAACAGATTTGTTTTTAATGTGCCCTTCTGGAAACACAGTTACTCTACTAAAGGAATGAAAAGATGGTGGGAATATATGAGACATCACAACAGACACCAGGGGGGGATTACTGAGATCAATGGGTCTTCTGATAACACCCAAATCTAAATACATTAGTGGATATCATGGGTGACTGATACAAAAGTTGTTCTCTGTTAGTCTTGGTAAATCAGTTGCCTCTGGATAAGGGTTTGGGTTTCATTTGCATGGTCTCTAATATCCTGTCTAGTTCTGGAATTCTTCTAACATTATGAAATTCTGATACACTGCTAATGATGCTATTTACATGCTTTCTTTGTTTAACTGTTCCCACACTGGCTTCTTCACAATGAGGAATATCCTACTTCACATCCCCTATCTCCAATCGTTCAGTTCTTTCTTCCTCTAACTTGACAGTTTTTATTCCACTTTCTCCACATACTCAAACGCCTATTTTGGCTGTGCTTCTGCCTTGTGGCTGCTCTTGGAATGTAGGCAATGCCTCATATGCCAGGACTGTGATCCCACAGCACTTCCTCTGTAGAGGAAACTACCCTCTCTAGTGGGAAAGCACTGTGCCAGAGCTCCCAGCTTGTCATTCCTGCCCTGCTTGGTTGTAGTTTATTCTTCCCAAGAAATCAGTCGCTGTGTATCTACACCTGGCAGGAACTGAACCACCGGCTGGATGGCAGTATAGACAAGGAATTGGCCACAATGCCGTTGTTCCCAGGGTGGCAGTTCTCAGGCACACTTTCTAGTTGTTATTTCCAACTAGCTTTATCTGCTCCATACTTGCTTTGGGGAATTAAAAAAAGAGAGAGGCAGCAGGCCCATTAGAATGTTAGTCTTTGGAACGGAGTCTGAGAATAACAATGCTAAAAAACGATGAACTCTTGCTAACAATTACGTAGGGTGTAGAGTTTCTAGTTACCATTGAAATGGCAAAGAATTGACTATGTACTTGAAAAGTAAGGGTGGGAGTCTAGGTAAAAAAGGAAGTTTGAGTTCCAGATAGCCATTTGTGTGTGATAGTTATGGAACGAATGGAAATGCAACAGTTTGCACTTTACAAAGCACTTTCAAGTATCCATGCATCCTTCCATCCATTCATTATTTATTTATTCAGCTGACCCCAGCTCCCGTTGTTGGTCCTGAGAATGCAGAGGTGGAAAGAGGAAAGTCTCAGTGCACTCAGTGGGGCAGGCATCACAAAGTGTAATTACTATGTGGTGTGGTAAGGCGGCAAAGGGGCCATGGATAGGATGTTGGGGGTACAGAAGAAGGACTAAGTCAGGAAATTGGGGACATTTAGTCTGGATCTTGCAGAATGTGTAGGAGTTTGCTGTGTGGCTGAGCAGAAAGAGAGCATTTCAGATACATGCAGAGGCCTGGAGTTGCCGACAAACACAAACTGATCTTGTGAGTTTGGGGGAGGCAGAGCCTTGGATTTTGACGGGTGCCAAGCAGCATCTGATTAGGTAGAACCAGCACAGATAAAATCAGGAAGGGGAGCCACTCACCTGAGTCCTCCATCATCCCTTCCTGTGTCTTCCTGGACTTCCTCTTTTGTCTGTTAGTGGGAAGGGGCTCAGAAGGTTTTTGTTTAATGAAAGAGGAAAACAAAGAACAGTTTGAGAGAGTTGTTCTTACCCAGGGCTGCACCTCACAGTCTCCTTGGGAAGTTTTTGAGATTTACGTGGCCAGATCTGATACGTCCAGAAGCTGCACCTCTGAGGCCTGGGGTGGGTCCAGCACACAGCCCCTCCACAGGGCTTCTCAGGTGTGTCCTGGCTCAAGAACATCTATTTCATGCGTTTCCTCTGCCAGGAGTATCTGCCTATAGGAAGAAAAGGACACTGGGTCTACATACCCATCTCTGAAGACAGGACCTGTGGAATCTCTCATAGTAACCACGCACTTTATCCTGCTGTGCTGGGTGTAAACTCTAGTGATGGGAACATCAGCCAGTGTTCCCAGAAGACTGGCTCAATTTCAGGAGATACTTTCAAATAAGATTTTTCTAATCTCCTCTAGAGTCTCAGAATCTATTTACACCCTGTTCCTCTGTTAATTTTTATCATCTGGTTGGTCATTATATTAGAGGCTGGGGGGTGGCATGTTGAGGGCTTCTGGGAGACTGGCCATGCTCAATTTCTTGACTGAATGTTGATTACATGGGTGTATTCATGTCAAAATCCATCATGGGGCTCATTTACCACATGTATACTTTTTAGTCAATAAATGATACTTTAGTAAAAAGTTGATTTAAAAACAAAAGAATAATTTTAGAGTTGAAATGGTAATGTAATGAATGTAGAGACCATTTTCCCCCTGACCAGATCCCCCTCAGCAGACGGGCTCCCAGGATGGCCTCCACCTTGGCTCCCCACTTTGGCAAGGATGCAGTTCAGGGTGTAGGCAGGGGCACAGAGTCACCGTGTGTGCAAGGCCTCCCTGGGCTGCGGGAATTTCTTGGATTTCCTAACTTTTGTGCATTGATGGTTTTGCTCACAGAGTCTCATTAACCCAGTTTTGTAGAGTGAATGAAACCATTGGTGACTTTCTGATTTGCTTTTCAGCCTCAGTGGAAGCTGGTAAATAAGGCAGGAATTCCCAAGCTTTCCCAGGCGAGTGTGGAGAAACACAGGGAGGCCTTTTCCTCTTCTCCGTCCATCTGCAGGCCAAGTGTGCATCGGTCAAAGGCAAACTCTGAATCGAGCTTTGTGCAAGTCTCTGGAAAGAGACCCAAGAGCATGTGGTGGGGAAAAGTGACAGTGGAGGTGGCAGTGACATCTGCAGAGCTAGCCCTGTCTCTATCTGCTGCAGAATGCATGTGGGCATGCTTTATGAGAACAATTCATCCAGGATAAAATGGGGCTTTTGACATCAGCTGAGGCCCAGGCCGCCTTACAATGAGAAGCCTTTTGGTCAAAGGGAGACTGTTTAATGAACTGAGAATCAGAGGCCAGCTCTGGCCATCTGGACTGCGGGTCTTTGGAGCAACTCTTTACTGTAACCGGCTACATTGAAGCACATTGCCTTTCAGAGAAAGCAACTGCAACAGTAAGTTCGTATTTCAAAATCATGAACTTTTTTAAAAGATGTGTGTGTGAGATGAAAAGCATTATATAAATATTATATACTACCACTTTATTAGCAAGTAAGCGTGAAAAGTATTAGCTCTGAGCTCAATCACGATCATGGCTTTTTCCTTATACCAGGTAACAATGTCCCAGCAAGGATATAAAAATACTTTATGAAAATGGAATTCATTAAAGCCCGTAGTAATCAGGCGAGGAAGGCAGGTGACCACGATGGTCACCACTCAGCAAGTGAAACAGTGAGGTTCAGGGAGAACAATGACTCATGACCAAGGTTGCATGGCAGGTGGGAGGTGGAGCTGGTCCCTGATTGCGTCCTTCAGCCTCTGGCACTGGAGAAGGACACGCAAGATTTGCCTTGACTTTTCCTGGCAGGCTCGTCATTCCCAGCCAGAATGCAGGTGGCAATGTTGTGATTCCTGGCGTAACCTTCAATGCTTCAATGATAATCTCTGTTTGTGCCAGGAACCAGCTGAGAGTCACAGCGCAAGTCCCAGGCTTATGCGACGCGTGCCGAGGTTTTCAGAGCAGCCTCTCATTTATTAGTTGTGCTGGAAAGAAATCTCTAATACCTAACTGAGTACCTCTGGATTTTAACAGCTGTGGTTTATACGAGATTTGGGAGGGGGGTTGTTTTCAAAGTGCCTTTCAGAAAGTATCACCTCAGATTGGAGTTGCCATTCTGTTCCAGTAGAATGACTTGCAACGCTTCTGTGCTCAGAAAACCAAGGCTTTCAAGAAAAATCAGGCTATATTTTCTTATAACTCATTTTAGCAAACGTGCCTTCCACACCACTTTCCTGTCTTCTCCCCTTTATTGGCAATTATCCAGGTGGAAGGGTCTTATGTCAGATGTTGAGTATCTTGGAAGACGTCCTGCCAAGACAACCACGTGGCCGGGTGCTGGCAAGTCGTGGTGGGATTGGAGGACATGGAAGGTCCCTTCCAGTCTGAGATGTTATGACTCCAGCGCTAACTCGTCTCAACTCATAAAATGAAGTGATAATAACTACCATTTACTGAGCACTTTCCGTGTTCTAGGCTCTGTGGTGAGATGTTAACACCATTACTCTAAATTCTAACAAAACCCCTGCCAGTATTGTCCCCATTTTACACATGAAGAAACGGGGGTTAGAGAAATTAAAAACTTGTCCGATGACACAGATTTAAGGTTTGCAAAGTGGCAGTCACCTAGAAGTTGATTCCAGATCAGTCTGATTCCAAGTTCTGATCCCACGACTTAACCAGAATGAAACTGAGCTGCCTAGCGGTTGCCCTTTTCTCAGCTTAGCTCCTGCTCCCCAGCTCTCAGCGTGCCTGGCATTGATGCTTTGTTCAGACTGTGGAAATCAGGGAGGAAGGCCTCCTACTCGGCTGGTGGTGTCTGGGCCCTGAAATCTCCTCCAGGCTGACCAGATAGCGAGGATTCCTGTCCTCCTGCCAATTAGAGCTCCACCAGTTGTAAGGAATACAAATGCCCTTGAAGAGGTAACACATTAATTGTCACCCATTAACAGTAGTGTGTGAATTAGTGTAATTTAGCAAATGCCCAGAAGAAAGAAACTCAAGGTCCATAGGTCCAGAGTAGCACGCCCTAGTGTTGGTGAAATCTGAGCGTGGCTTCCCAATGCCCTGCATTAACCCCTGTTCAGTCAAGTTTTGTTGACTTATCAATGCACAGTCTTGCTTTCCAGTGGATCAAAAACATAATGTTTCTTAGAAACAGTACTCAAAATCTGACCTGTGTATATGGAGAACATTTATGATAACAAAACTACAATTTATTTTAAAAAATATGGTCTTAGAAGTCAGGTTAAAAGAAAAGTCAGGTTCCCCATATATATACATATATATTTCCCCCACAAAAAGAAGATATCTATACATGTATTGTATATAGAGGTCTTCTATCTATCTATCTAAATATATATGTATATGGAAAAATTATCCCTACAGTCAAATCCCAAAGGGATCTTATTTCTCATCCAGTCTGTGGCTAATTGTATTATAAAGTAATGCTTCCGGTCTTTCCTGTGGGGTACAGGTGCAGTGGCAGTCTACACTGATTACTTTTAGCTAGAAATGTTTTCTGATGTCAAAAGTCACTTTTCTTTTACAATAGACCCTAGGGGTTTCATGTAAACAACCAAAACATCTTTGTGATAAAGGAGATGTTACGAACAGCAAAGTATTATAGCCTAAAGCCATATGAAATATGAGTATGCAAGTGCAACTTAACACGGTGAGCAATACAATATTTTAGAGCAATTCAAGTTTTTCAGTTTGTGTTAACTTCAGAATTAAAATGAACTCCAATATATAAAAAAGGAAATAGCCTTCCTGTAAGTCAGAGTATTGAGATATTAAGGATATATCAGACATTGCAAGAAAATATGCTTCATCTCATCACTCAACACCCATCAAAAATTAATACTGAATGCAGATTTCATCTATGAAGGTAATATCTTCTCAGATTTTATGAGGACTTTTCCACTTTGATATTTTTCAAAAACACCCTAGGGCTCAGTTGGAAGCTGCCTGATGACACTGAGTGAGGAGGAGCCAGGCCCGCCTCCTGCCAAGACGAGGGTGGTTGGAGTCCCCCTACAGGGCCTACTGGCAGAGCCCCCAGTGGCCACACACAGGCATCTGTGAAAGGGCAATGACAAAACTTTTAACAACTTGGGCCCTATGACCTCTGCAAGGATATCACGGAGGCTCTGCAAGTCTTGCAAAATAAACAAAGAACAGTGACTCCCATGTGTATCTTTCTCAAAGTGTAGGGAGGTGAGGTAAGATCTGTTCCACTTTTAATAGCTATGAACTATTGTGTGCAGGTTTTATTTTTTTGCTTGCTTGTTTCCAACAAGCAAGGGGAGCATGGCGAAAATTATTTTGGAAAATGTAACCAGTGGAAGTGCCTCATTAAGCGGGGAGCAGGAAAGGGCGTGTACGAAAGCTCGCGGTCATCATCAGGTTGCCTCCTTTATCCAGATGCACGCAGTGGTCAGCTCCTTAGGGAGCGCTTGTGCTCTTAGGCCAGTGCTGCTGAAGCTTAGCAATTTCAGCTTCTATCCTGGATTTCTGCAGTTTTTCTAGAGCTGGGGCTCATCCCATATGCTCTCTGTGATTTGAATCTCAGCTGCTTTCCTGATCACTAACTAGCATTGCCTCAGTAGATAGAAAGGGGGAAAGTATTGGAGGTGAAATCAATCCCTCAGCCCATCAGTAAGTCAGTTTTGATTTCATATAATAAAATATCTGGTGCAAGAGAGGCTGGCTAAACTAGGGTTTTAGGAGGGTTTGTATTTGAAATTTGATCACTAATCTATGTATTTTTAACACTGAACATTTCACCCAAACATTAGTTCTGCATCTCCAATGTCACAATGTTTTTCTCTTATTATGCTTTATTAATTATTTTATTAAAGAAATGGTGCAAGTCTTCGAAATCTTTTGGGGCTGGTTGAATAAGTAAACCCTAAGTTAATGAAAGAGTATACATGCATTTCTGCTTGTAGTTATATCACACCAAACTGAACAAGCCCTAAATTGAGCTTATCTAGCTAACACATGTCAGTTCTAATTACGATTTCTTCCCTTCATTCCCTTTTTTATCCATAGATTTATCATTCTCCTATTCATTCAGGCCCGACATTTGGGGGCCCATCACTTATTCATTTATTCATCTATTTGTCTTTCTAATCTGAAAATATTTATTAAAAATACACTAGGCACTGGAACCAGGCACTATTCTAGACTCTGGGAATATAGAAGCGAACAAAACTGAAAAAAAAAATCTCTATCTTCTCATAGCTTATAGATCAGTAGGGTAGAGAGTCAATAAATAGGATAAATAACTTTTATGTTGGGTAATGATATATCTTCACTTGGCCTTCTCCACTTCTGGGTGTCTGTGTCTTCTCTTCGCTCTCTTATAAAGGCATTTGTTATTGGATTTAGGACTCACACAGGTAATCCAACATGATTTCATCTCAAGACCCATAATTTCATTACATCTGCAAAGACCCTCTTCCCCAATGAGGGCACAATCACAGATTCTGGAGATTCGGTTGTATGTATATCTTCTTGAGGGGGGTGGGGAACACCATTCAACCCACTACAGGGGAGAACAAGTAGAGCTCTTTTCATTCATTTATTTATTTAATACTTTATTTATTTTGACATTCAATATTATTCCATATTAATTTAAGGTGTATATAGCCTAGTGGTTAGACATTTATATAGTTTAAAAAGTGATCCGCCTTACTGGTCTAGTACCCACCTGGCACTACACATAGCTATTACCACATTATTGATTATATTCCTTATGCTTTCCTTTACGTCCTCGTGACCATTTTGTAACTACCAGTTTGTACTTATCAATCCCTTCACATTTACATCTGCCCTCAAATTCCTCCCACGTATCACCCCAATAAATCTAGTACCCATCTGACACCATACATAGTTTTTACAATATTACTGACTATATTCCTTATGTTATACTTACATCCCCATGACTACTCTGCAACAGCCAATTTGTACTTCTTAATCCCATTTTTCACTCACCCAACCCCTCTCCCAAGTGGAAACCATCAATATGTTCTTTGCATCTATGAGTTTGTTGCTTTTGTTTATTTGTTTATTTTGTTCTTTAGATTCCACATGTAGGCGAAATCACTTGCATCTGTCGTTCTCTGTCCGATATACACTACTCAACACTATACCCACCAGGTCCATCCATGCTGCTGCAGATGGCAAGAACTGATTCCCATCAAAGGCCAAGCAGTATTCCATTGTACATATGTACCACCTCCTCTTTATTCATTCATCCATCGACAGACAGCCAGGCTGCCTCCACATCTTGGCCATTGTAAACAATGCTGCAGTGACCATATGGATGCATTCATGCCCCTGAAGTAGCATTTTGGATTTCTTCGAATAATTACCCAGAAGTGGGATTTCTGGGTCCTTCTTTGTCTCTTGTTATAACCTTTGTTTTAAAATCTATTTGTCTGATATAAGTATTGCTACTCCAGATTTTTGTTTGTTTATTTTCATTTTAATGAAATATCTTTCCCCCATCCCTTTACTTTCAGTCTGTGTGTGCCTTTTGATCTGAAGTGAGTCTCTTATAGGCAGCATATGTAAGGGTCTTGTTTTCTTATCCATTCAACCTACTTTTATTGGAGTGTTTAATCCATTTACACTGAAAGTAATTGTCGATAGATATGCAGTCATTGCCATTTTATTATTCATATTTTTATTTTTTATTTTTTTGTCTTAAAGAAGTCCCTCTAAGATTCCTTGTAAGACTGATTTTGTTGTGATGAATTCCTTTAGCTTTTTCTTGTCTGGGAAGCTTTTAGCTGTCCTTCGATTCTAAATGATAGCTTTGCTGGGTAGAGTAATCTTGGTTGTAGGTCTTTGATTTTAATCACTTTGAATATTTTGTGCCAATCCCTTCTGACCTGCAAAGTTTGTGTTGAGAAATCAGCTGACACTCTTATTGGAGCTCCCTTGTAGGTAACTAACTGCTTTTCTCTTGCTGCTTTTAAGATTCTTTCTTTGTCTTTAACCTTTGGCATTTTAATTATGATGTGTCTTGGTGCTGGCCTCTTTGGGTTCATCTTGTTTGGGACTCTGTGCTTCCTGGGCTTGTATATCTATTTTCTTTGCCGGGTTAGGGAAGTTTTCAGTCACTATTTCTTCAAATAGATTCTTGAGTCCTTGTTCTCTCTTCTTCTTCTGGTACCCCTAGGATGCAAGTGTTGGTACACTTGATGTTGTCCCAGCCGCCCCTTAAACTATCCTCATTTTTTGGATTTTCTTTTCTTTTTTC
Organism: Rhinolophus sinicus; assembly: GCF_036562045.2. Taxonomy (NCBI): domain Eukaryota; kingdom Metazoa; phylum Chordata; class Mammalia; order Chiroptera; family Rhinolophidae; genus Rhinolophus; species Rhinolophus sinicus. Next base: position 17,899,492 of record NC_133763.1, read on the forward strand.
TGTTCTCATGGGTGTTTTCTGCTACTTTATTTTCTAAATTGCTGATTTGATCCTCTGCTTCATCTAATCTACTGTTGAATCCCTCTAATGTATTCTTCATTTCAGTTATTGTCTTCTTTATTTCTGACTGGTTCTTTTTTGTGTTTTCTATCTCCATTTTTGTGTTTCCTATCTCTTTGTTGAAGTTCTCCCTAAGATCACTGAGCATCCTTATGACCAGTATTTGGAACTCTGCATCTAATAGATTGTCAGTTTCCATTTCATTTAGTTCTTTTCTGGAGCTTTGTTCTGTTCTTTTATTTGGGACATATTTCTTTGTCTCTGCATTTTGGCTGCCTCCCTGTGTTTTTTTCTATGTATTAGGTAGGGCTGCTATGTCTCCCAGTCTTAGTAGAGTGGCCTTATGTAGTAAGTGTCCTGTGGGACCCAGTGGTGCAGTCTCCCCAGTCACCAGAGCCAGGTGCTCCAGGTGTGTCCCTTGTGTGGGTGTGTGTGTCCTCCTGTAGTAGTTGAGCCTTGATTGCTGTTTTCATATCAGTGGGAGGGATTCACCCTCCAGCTGATTGTTTGTGAGGACGGGCTATGACTACAATGGAGGAGCTGTGGTTTAAAGGCTGACCCTACAGAGCAGGATTCTCTTTTGTGGGGCTCTGGTGCCTTCCTTGTCTTCCCTTTCAGTGTGTCATCCCTGTAGGTGGCTGTGTGATGCTCTGGCTTGGTCCAAAGCTGGCCATGGGCTGTGCTAGCCCCAGGGCCTCCTGGAAGCGGCCTCACCATAGGCCAAGTTTAGCCACAGCTTATGCCCTACCTGGGGCCACCTCGTATTAGTCACAAAGCAATCCACAGATGGCTGCTGCCTACACTGGGCTAGAGGTGCCTTGAGAAGACAATCTGCAAATCGAGGCTGGCTGCTCAGTCAGAGGTCGGGACACACTGAAGCTAGATGCTGCTTCTTAGAGTTTTGTGGACCTTTGAGGGATTTTATGAAATTCCACAGCATGAGCTAAGACAGATTGTTTGTATGGAAAATCCCCTGGAAGTGGCTTGGTTGTGCCCGAAAGTGTGTGGGGTGGAATCTCAGGGAATCACCAGGGTGGGGCAGATGAAAGGTGACAGCCAGTTTGATGGAGATTCAGATATGATGTCAGCCTACATCTGCAAACAGGGAGGGGGAGGGCTTAACAAAGAAACAGTAAAGAAAGAGCTGGCTTCCAGCAGCTCCTCTGTCCAGGAGAAAGCTGCCTCTCCAACTCTCACCCTGAAACTAGGCAGTTCAGTTCCTCCCCACATGTCCCTGGTGCCTTTTGAGCTGCTGCCCCAGCACTGGAGCTCAGAGAAGGTGAGTCCATCAGTAAGTAAGTCCACGCACGGTCCCTTTAAGAGGAGCACCTGGGAGTCCAGCCATCCTTGGGCTCACGCAGCCACAGTCTCTGCTGGTTTTCACAGTCAGAAGTTATGGGGACTTTTCTCCCTGACGCTGAAACCCTGGACTGAGGAGGGGCTGGGACCCTGGCTCCTCCAGGGGTTACCTGCACAGCTGAGATATCACTCCCAATTTTTAATGGTCACATGCAGGTGTGAGACCAGCCTGTTCTGTGGCTCTGCCCCTCCTACCAGTCTTGAGGTGGCTTCTTCTGCATGTCCTTGGTTGTAGGGCTTTGGTTCAGCTAGACTTCGGGAGATTCTCAATAATGGTTGTTCTTTGATTTAGTTGTAATTGATGTGGTCCTGAGAGGAGGTGAGCACAGCATTTACCTACTCTGTCATCTTCACCAGAAATCTGTTTTTTAAAATTTTAAACTGGATGTTTTAAGGAAGATCTTTCTGAAAAGGTGACATTTGAATAAAGCCCTAAAATAGGTGATGGAAGGAAGCATGCAGTCTTCTGGGGTAGAGTATTCCAGGAGCAAGAAGGTCAAGTGTGAAGGCCCTGACTGTGTTGTTCAAGGAATGAAGAGTCCAGAGACAATGGATGGCAGGGGTACAGGCAGAGCCAAGGAGATCTGTTCAGCATGGTAGTAAGACAGGAGCTTGTGGCAGCTTGAGCCACAGTGGTTGCTGCAGAAGTGGTTGGATTTTGAATGTGCTTTAAAGGTATTGCTGACACACAGGATTTGCTTCTGAATCAGATGTGAGGGGTGAGAGGAAAGGAGGAGTCAAGGATGACTCCACATTTTTGGCCTGAGCTGCTGGGAAAACATAAGTTGATGTTGACTGAAATGAGGAGACTAGAGTGTCAGAAGCTTAGCTGTGGACAGCTAAGTTCTGAGCTCCAGATGTTGAGCCTGATATGGTTTTTAGTCATCTGAAAGCAGGTGGTGAATGGGCTGTGGGGTATACAAACCAGTCTGAGAGACGGGAAGTCTGGGCTGGAGACTGATGTCTGGGACTTAGAGCGTAGAGAAGACACTTAAAGCCACAAGACTGGTGGAAAACCTCAAATGTGGAAAAGAAAGAGAAGTGGTTCAGGGCCTGGATTCTGGTCATCACACTCTAGGGCTTAGAGGTCCAGGAAATGAGGAACCAATGGTATCTGAGGAGAAGAGGCCGGTGGAGCCAGACAACACCGTGCGTGGAAGGCGAGTGGAGAAAGTGTCTGATTTCCTGCTCATTCTTCCACTTCCTTCAGGTGCAGCCTTCAGGGTACTTGTTTCTTCCTTTCAGTCTTTTCTTCTTTCTCACTTATTCTTCCTGTTCTCATTGTCTCCCTCATTTCATTAGCTCACATTGACGTGATAGTACTAGAGCCAGTTTGAGGTACAAAAGGTGGGATTTCGGACCCCCATTTCATCCATCACATAGATGTGCTGGTCCCTCCCCTAGCTCATACCCATGGCTATATGGTGCGGGCAGGGGGCCTTTATTACCAATGATGGGGGAGGAGAAAGGCCAAGCATAGCTCACGGAAGGGTCAGTTTGGAATAAGGTACAAGCTAAGACTGGACTGCTACTGTACTCCAGCCCCACTCAGGCTGGTCCTGAAAGACAGATGTGAGGGGACATCCAAGGAACAGTGAGTTGGATGGTGCATCTAACCATCCACTCAGCATATAAGGAGAATGGCCCAAAGCACATGGATTCACGAGAAGTGGCAGATGGCTTGGCTGGTTGGTCAGAGGCCAGCAAGGAGAAAGCCTGGACCATCAGGGACAAACAGGTGTTGGGAAGAAGCAGGTGGATGGGCACCAAGTGTGAAGGGCTTTATTTCTCCTGTGAGAGCATCCACCGTGCACGAGGCACTAAACAAACAAGTAGGGAATGGCTCACTCAGCTGAAGCCAACCAGCCTCATTAATGGCCACCCAGTGCTGGCCACATGGGCCTGCAGATGGAGCAGCCATGATGGCAGGATTGGTGGCCATGTACAGGCCCAGCAGTGTGGCTCTCCCTTACCAAGACTATTGCACTGCAAGTGTCCAGCCAAGACCAGTGCTGAGCCCTGATATGGCACCACCCCTCTGACTGACTACTTGGGGGCGGTGGGGGGCATGTTGGACTCTCACGCCTGTGTCACAGTCTAACTGCCTCCTTTGTCCAGTGCTGTTCCCTTCACTCCTTTATGGCGGTCTTTCCTGAGAGCACTCCCCAGTTAACGTCTGGCATGCAAGTATCTGTCTTGAGGTTTTCCTGGGGAACCTGGCCCAAGACAGGAAGAGACACGAAAGGACCAGCAAAAATAGAAAAGGAGAAAAATGAACATCTGATACAATGTCACAGATTGATATACAGAATACTACCAATTCTCTGCATCGCTGTCTCTGTCTCTGTATCATAATACACACACACACACAGTTTTTATTTTATTACACATTTTTTTGAAACATCCACTAGGTGGAGAACTTGCATCAAGTTCCCCACAGATTGGGACGTCCAGCCTGCCAGTCAAGGGAGCCACATACATTTATTTATTTATTATTTATTTATTTATTTATTTATTTATTTATTTAACCATTATTGAAATGAAATGATGGATTCTAACCGACAATGAAATGCATTTATGGCTCTTCTTAGTGGCCTAAGCTTTTCAGACATTATAGACCTGAAAAACATTATAGAGAATTACATTTCTCTTGTGATTGACTATTACTATGGAATATTTTTAGTAGGAAAAGATGAACTGTGTGAGGACAAGGGCTAAAATTCCTGCATAATCATTTTTTTTTGAACACTGCCTCTTGATTAGTTTACTCTGATTTATTCTAAGCTCTTTTAAATTTGCGAGATGGTTTTTTTTTTGAATTTCTGGAACTCTATTCTGGAGTATTGATTGAAAGATAACTGCAGATTAAGAAAATAATTTTATTCATTAAAAAGCCTTATCCGCTGATGTACTTTTTACCTTTCAATTTTCAAACCCTGGGCAAAGGACTTTCGTTTCATATGCATTGTTATTCTTGCTGATCATTGAGAAAGTTTTTGAGGTCACCGAATGTAGGGTAATAGAATTTAGTATACTGTGCATTCTCGGTTTCACTTGGAGCAGTCGGTATGTGGCCCCAATTCAGCTGCCAGCGAGCCGGCCCTGCCACAGGAGCACTGCACCAGGAATCATGGCTGGCTCCAGGGGTGGCAGCTGATTTCCTGCCACCAGGGTCAAGAGCCATGGAAAGCATGTTTTTTCAGATCACATCCGTGTGGATATTCAGATTGGCTAAATGAATGTTGGCTGCACCAAACACACCTTTCATTTCTGGAGCTGGCTCCAATTCACCCCTTCTGCAACGCTGGTTGGAGACAGGTGGGCTTTACCACACCCGCCATTTTGCTGGTCCTGGCGTCGCCTATGCACAATCCCAGCAGTTCCTCCCTAAAATAGTCTAGATCTGGTATCTTTCTCTGGGTGTGCTTGAAAGCAGGGATTGGCAAACTATAACCTGCTTGTCAAGTGCAGCCCACTTCCTGGGTTTTTACAGATGAACATTTTCGATATTTGATGACAGAGAATACTAACTTTGAACCACAATTAAGTGAAATAGTGCCCTCCTCGCCCCCTCCCCTGACCCCTCCCAATTCCATTATTCTTATTGACAGATATGTATTACAAAAAGTTGTACTCAATGATTGTATTTTGGATTTTATCAATTAAAAATTGTGGGAATTTGTTTTCTCTCTTGTTATAGAAGTACCTAGATAATAGCTTTGATTTTGCCTCTTGACCCGCAAAGCCTGAAATATTTACTATGTGGCCTTAACTTAGGAGAAGTTTACTGACTCCTACTTTAGAGGGTCTGTTAATTTTTTACACTTCCTAAAATTATATGTAAAATTATGTGTGAAGCATGTGAATATTTTCTGGACAGAAGGTACCTGGCTTTCTTTGATCTGAGAGGTGAATGTGATCACCGAACTGTTAAAAGTCACCAGTCTCATTGGATGAGGGCCTATCCACTGCCAATAATACCAATACTAATACTATTAATAATAACTCAGTGTTATGGGGCCAATGTATAAAGAATGATCAAAGCGTTGTCCATAATGAATTTAAAGGACCAAGAGTAGGGCTGAATTGAATTATTAATAATTCGTGAGCAATTCCTTAGTCATAATCACAAAGTTTATTATATTCTGCTGGGAATAATATAGGTGGTTAGTAAGTTAATGTTTCATCAACTTTATGCTATAATGTGAAAAATAGGAGCCTCTTTTTGGATGCACTTGAGAAAAGCACAGTACTTGGAACTAAATTGGTGTTTAGTTTGGGCTCATGACTGAATGACAACGTGAACACAACTAACTGGACATCTGAAAATGGATTACTGTCAAATGCACAGAATTATGGTTATGAAATCATTTATTCTTAAAAGTTTAAAGCTAACCTAACCAGGATGGTACCTGCAAGGAATGAGAATACAAATAACGTTATTTGGCATTTCCCACATTTTGTAGAGCCCATTAGGTAATGACTGTAAGACTGAGGAATTAATGCCTTTTAGAAAACAGAGGGGCAGAGAGCCTTCTGAGAATCACTAGGGATTCCTTAGCATGCAAGTTCAATATTTTAGTTCCATGCAGTTAGAATCTCTGCAAGGCTGAGTCTATTTCAGTCTTTTCAGATCACATCCGTGTGGATACTCAGATTGGCTAAATGAATGTTGGCCGCACCAAACACACCCTTCATTTCTGGAGCTGGCTCCAATTCCTCCTTTCTGCAAAGCTGGGTGGAGACACGTGGCCTTTATAATACCTGCCCATTGGATAAAAACGAGGGGCAGAAAGGAAAACGGAGATGAGACCATTACCCGGAATCAAAGCCAGTATATTCTTGTCCAGCAACCTGGGAAGTGCTGTCTCAAAGGACTGTCATTTTTTTCTAACAGAATATTTGCTCTAGTTTATAAAAAGGAGGAGGATATGTACACCTTCTCCTTTGATTGAACTGTTTGTGTAGCTGTGAATTCTGGTAAACGTCTCCTAGGACTTAGGTGAGTGGCTTGGGTACAACATCACCGACTGTTCCAATTTAAGAAACTCTCACGAGGTTGCATGAAGACAAAGAGTCTGCAGAAAAGCACAGCCCCGTAGAGCTCCAACGCTCTAATCTGAGTTCTGCTCTGTAAAGTCCTTTCTAATCCTCTTGTACCCTGCTGTGGCTAGCAGTCTAGGGAAGGGCAGCATGAGCAAAAGCTGCAGGATACAGATTTAATTCAATCTAGCAAACATTTACTGAGCACCTCCTGAGTGCCAGACACTGGGCCAGGTTCTGGGGATAGGAAGATTAATAGGATATGATTCCAGAACTCAAAGGGGTCACGGTTTACAGGCTGAGACACAACCACATGAATAATAAAACAGAAGAGAGAGGCAGAAGGAATTCATCACTGAAGGGATGACATGGATGTGTCTTCAATGGTAAAGAGATGGTAACAGGTAGGGACGGGCAGGTGAGCCTCCCAGGCAGAGGAAACAACATAAGCAACGCTAAGAGGATAGCAAAGTCCATGGTATTTGGAGAGACAGTTGAAAGGATTTTGTCTTAAAGAGAGGTAAGAGAAAAGGCTAGAAGTGTGGACTGGGGCACAATTGTTGATTCATTCATTTTCTGCTGGAGCTAGAATAGCAACGATAAATAGACAAGCCCTGTGGAGGTTACTGTTGGGGGTGAAGACAGATAATAAATACAAAAACCAAGCAGAATATATAGCATGTGTATTAGTTTGCTAGGGCTGCTATAACAAAGTACCACAAACTCGGTGGTTTAAACAACCTTAATGTATTGTCTCACAGCTCTGGAGGCCAGAAGTCCAAGAACAAGGTGTTGGCTGGGTGGTTCCTCCTGAGGAACAGATTCTCCGTCAGGGACGGGGAATCTGTTCCAGGCCTCTCACCTGGCTTCTGGTGTTTGTTGGCTTATAGAAACATCATTCTAATCTGCGCTTCCATCTTCACATGGTGTTCTCCCTGTGTGTGTGTCTGTGTCCAAATTTCCCCTTTTAATAAGGACACAAGACATATTGAATTAAGGCCCACCCTAATGACCTCTTTTTCTTAACTCGGTCATCAGCAAAGACCCTTTCCCCAAAAAAGTTATCTTCACAGATACTGAGGATGAGGTCTTTAACATCTCTTTGGTGATGTGATTCAACCCATAGAAGTATGTTAGAGGATAATAACGCCTTCGAGCAACAGAAAGCAGCATGAGTGCTGGGGTGGGCATCTGTGTATGAGGCAGGGTAAGGGGGAAGTTGATGATTTTCAATGAGGTGGTTCAGGGTACTATTCCCTGCAGAGGAGATGTTCGAATAAAACCCCAAAGGAGATGAGGGAGTGAGACTCGCAGATGTTTGGGGAAGTGTTCTGGACAGATGGGAAAACCAGTGCAGAGGCATTGAGTCAGGATGTGCCTAGTGGATCTGAGGACTGAAGAGGAGACCAGTGAGGTTGGGGCCGAGTAGAAGGCAGTAGACGGGGATGAGGTTAGTGAGCAGGGATGCTGGGACATGAAGGGTCTTCCTGCCATTGGGAGCACTTTGGTCATGGAGCCACTGGGCAGTTTTGAGCAGAAGAGTGAGATGATCCAACTTAGGTTTTAAGAGATTTTGAGGTTGTGCTGAGAATGATCTGGGAGTAAGGGCCAGGGTGGATGTGTGGAGGTTAGTTAGGAGATGAACGTAAGACTGTGCTGGTGAGTGGAGGTGGTGAGAAATTTAGATTTAGAGTTCAAGCTACATTTTAGCACATGGCTATGAAGATGGAGGTGGAGGCTGAGATCAGGCTCTGGAGTTAGATAGACCTGAGCTCACAATAACGGAGGCAATTTCATACTTTTCACGGAGATACTAAGCCTCTCTTTCGTGAGGTAATGGACTTACATAGGCCACAGGGCACTCCAAGAGTGTTTTCAGTTATATATTTTCTACAGTCTTCAGTGGCTTAGCTCCATTTTTCTCCTACCTCTAATCTGAAGACACAGACACTTAATGATGGGAATCGTGTACCGTGGACTCTATCTCTTCTTAAAAATAGAGGACAGACACAGAGCAAAGTTATTCAGTATAATCCAGACATTCTGTTTTTGCATGTTTTGTGTCTGGTGCAATCCGATGCAGTGACTTTCTCCACGGAAGTGGTAGGCTTTGCGATAGGTGTGCCACAGGAGCAGACTCTACTCGGTAGCAAGGTACAGACCAATCAGAGTGGCTTTGGGGGCAACATAACCTCATTCTTATCGACTTCTCCAATTCGATGGCCGGCCAAGTTCTGAATCCTTTAATATTCTTCCTTCTATCACTGCTTTAGTTCAGGCTTGACTCTCCCCTTACCTGTACTATTACAATGGTTTCCTCAATGATCATCCTACTTCTGATCTCTCTTTATTTCCTTCTAAACTAATATTCTTAAAGCCATTTCCAGAATGTTTCCAATAAAATATGAAACTGATGACACCCACTGCTCCCTGCTCCCTCCTGAAACCTGTGATGGCCCACGTTGTCGTGTAGAAGCCTACATTTGTGTCCTGGCCCATGAAGCATTGCCAGTCTGGCCCGGTTCCAGTTGTCAGCCTCCCCTGTCACTGCTTTCAACCTCAGATTTCATTCCTCATTGCACTGGTGCCTTTTTGCCTTTCCCCCTAACCTACCCACCTCTGTGCCAAGAAGAAAACTTTCGTCCAGAACAGTTATCATGATTTACTCTCCAGCATGTCTGCCTATATTGGGGATTAGCCAAAAGGGCATGGGTTTCTAAGCCAGCACAACCTCGATTAGAATCATGGCTTTGAAAAGGATCAGCTATGTGACTTTGATCAGCTACCTGATCTCTCTGAGACTCAATTTCCTCATCTCTACAATGGAGATAACATCTGCCTCGCAGGGGGATTGTTAAGAGCACAGTCCTTAAAATGGCAGCTCAGCAGTAGACTTAGAAGAGGCACTCAGTGAGTGGTGACTATGATTAGAAAACTTTTAAGTTTGGAGCTCAGGGGAGAAACTGTCTCAAGTCATAAATGTCTGTGGAAGCTGTGGGCAATTTACACTTTCCTGGGCAGAGCACATAGAGAAAGACACAAATGACCCAGGGCAGAACATGCACAATTCATTGACATAATCTAACACATAATCATACCTCGCCAACTTAATTTCAACTGATTTTATGACATTTCAGGAAAAACTGGGTTGCCACTGACTTCTGTGCTATTTATGAGAAAGTTAATAGGGAGGACGGGATTCAGAGCACCTAATGTGGGGCTGTGTCACCTACTTAAACAAGTCACCTAAAGTTAGGTTGCAGTCAGTTTAGCAAGATTAGTTTAATGCCGAGACAATGCACTACTTTAAACGAGTTAGAGATGTAAAATTAGAATTTTGGAGCTGGAGAGGATATAGAGGTTGCTAGCATACGTCCCTCATTTTAAAGATGAGAAAAGAGAGGAATGAAAATGTCAGCTGACTTGTACAAGTCCACAGGGAATAAACAACAAAAGTGAGATGAGAGTTAGGCCCACGTGACTCCTGACGAGTGTTCCTCTGAATATGCTGGGCCATCAATGTGTGCATTAAAAGTGATTGGTGTTTTATTCTAGGCCCCACCTGGTTAGCCAATAGCAATTTGTTTGTTTGTTTGTCTGAAAATTCTAGATGGTAATTAAGGAAGTACTATTGACAAATGATGTAATTCAGATTTACTCGTAATTCATGCCGGTGTTCCCAGCGTGTTCTGGAGTGCATTGCAATGAGTAAAGTCTTGCCGGCATCATCACTCTGAACAAATGTTCTTTATTTTTAAAAAATGGTCTCTAAAAAATATTCAATTTAACTTACTGGTCCTTAATTAGGACCACTGTGAATTTAGATTTTTTTGTTCAGAGGAGATTTTCTGAAAGCTGGAGTCTGGCTGGCTTAGCCACTTAGTCTCAGCTAAGATCAAAATCATTTTATGAGCAATACAACACCCTCCCCTTGTGATCTGATAGTAGAGAACTCTGGTCAATGTATTTTTCAGGGTCACACCATCTTAGCCTCTCTTACTGGCTGAAATAAGAGCATGCACTGCTTCACGTCATTGGGGGTGCTCTGAGAAAAATCAGCGGACTGAGGTGAGGGTCCTCAAAGGTGAATAGCTGATATAGACCATGAAACGTTTTTTGTTGTTATTGTTTTGTTTTTGTTTGGTCAAAAGTGTGTGGGCCCCAGAATTCCTATTATCTGATTTCAGGAGAATCTGAACAGAAGGAACTCTAGTGTGATTCGTTTTCAAAAGGTCCATGTATTTGTTTGACTTAAAATTTTGTACCCTTAGTAACATTGCCCCAGGCTGTCAAGACCAAATAAATCAGTGTGTTAATTACTTGAATAATTAACAGTAATAAATAACAGTAGAAAACAGCTGCAACTAATGGAAAGAAAACAAATGGAAGCCATCAGTATTATTCCACTGTGGAAGATTACAAACTAGGCTGGACCTACATACCATAAGAAATCGGTAAAAATGGAAACATCTTAACTCTGCAAACCACACAACTACAGTTAAACAGTACAGACTTTCTTCTACCTGGGGATGAGGGAAATTTTGACTCTCTCTCTACCATCTGGGATACCCATGGCTTTATCTTGTCTTCTCTGCCTTCTTCTTAGGTTTAATAATTACAATGGGAATAAGAATGTAGACCAGACTTAAATATTACATTAAATATTATATACTCTTTATCTTTTTTGTTCAGAAAGATAAAAAACATACAAAGGACACTGGCATGAACCCTGCTGAACTCATAGGTTTTATCCACCGACCCAAACTTCAGCACGTGGGTGGGTGATTATGGGAGCTTGGATGTCCTGTGCCCCATTCTAAAGTTCATGATTTCTGACAAGACAATTTTGCTGGTTAATGAAAGGGAACCCAAGGCTTTATCACTGAAAGCTATTTTTTCAGGCAAGATCATAACTTCCAGGCAACAATGTAACTAGCTAATTTTTTTTTAAACTTTATTGGGGAATATTGGGGAACAGTGTACCTCTCCAGGGCCCATCAGCTCCAAGTCGGTGTCCTTCAATCTAGTTGTAGAGGGTGCAGCTCTCTGGCCCAAATGGAAATTGAACCAGCAACCTGGTTGCTGAGAGTTTGGGCTCTAACAAACTGAGCCATCCAGCCGCCCTTCTGGGGGCTCAGCGGCAGCTCGTTGTCTTCAATCTAGTTATGGAGAGCGCAGCTCACTGGCCCAGGCGGGAATTGAACCAGCAATCCTGTTGTTCAGAGCTCGCGCTCTAACCAACTGAGCCATCTGGCCACCCGGTAACTAGCTAAATTATAAAAATCATTTATCATTTCTCACACTAAGGAAAATATATTAACATAAGCATATGGCCGGGACTCCAAAGCTCTAGTCAGTTCTTTACTTTGGGTAAAGTAAAAAAAATGTCATGTTAAGCCACAAGACAGTTTTTTCTCAGGCTGAGATATTTTCACAGCTTCCTCTGTTATTTCCTCCAGAAGACTGCAGAGTAGGAAGACTATAGACAATTGCTCAGTTGCTTTCCGGGGGCGTTTCCAGCACGTGTCCAAGGAGATTGCTGCCTGCGTACCTCAGGATGAGAGTGTCAGGGCACAGAATATCCCCTCCCTTGGTATTTGTCTTCATACCAAGTGTGCTAGGTGGGGCATCCTGTGCTTTTGCTCACGTGTCAGCTTTCCAGAAAAGCGGTCCTGGGCCACACTATCTAAAATGGTGTTACCTGACCCCATCCTTTTCTACTCTTTTAACCATTTTATTTTTTCCTAAACTTCTCTTAACTGGCATGATGCTATGTATGTTTTTCTTATTCTCTCTCTCTTTTCCACGAGGATGTGTGCACCATTGGGGCAGGAATATTATTTTGCTCACTACTCTATCTGCTGAGCCTAAAAGAGCTGGCACATAGTAGGTGCTCAGTAAAAATGTGTTAAATAAATATTATATGTGCTCTGTTAAGAATAATTAATCAAAGGGAAGTTGTTACAGGAGATGTATTTGAGCGAGGTCTTGAAGACTGAGTAGGAATTTATCAAATGGGAAGATTGGAAACAGTAATCCAAATGGGAGAGGAAAATGCCACTTCCTTTGTAAAGATCCTCGGTTGATTTAGATCATGTGATTCTTTAAAGTGATGGCTAGTAGTGAAGTGAAAAAAGATATGGTTACTGTGTAGCTGAGATGGTTTTGAAAATATTTGCTAACATTTATTGAAGACTTATCTTGAACAAGTTACGTTGGTAAACTTCATCCTCAAAACAACTCTTTGAGGCCGGCCGGTTGGCTCAGTTGGTTACAGCGCGAGCTCTCAACAAGGTTGTTGGTTCAATTCCCGCATGGGATGGTGGGCTGCACTCCCCTGCAACTAAAGATTGAAAACGGCAACTGGACTTGGAGCTGAGCTGTGCCCTCCACAACTAGATTGAAGGACAGCGACTTGGAGCTGATGGGCCCTGGAGAAACACACTGTTCCCCAATACTCCCCAATAAAATTAAAACAAAACAAAACAAAACAACTCTTTGAGGTTTCCCCATTGATTAAAATAGAACCTGGTAGGTAGTAAGTGGTTGGGGAGCTTAAGTAATTTGTTCAAGGTCACACAGCTAACATGTGGATTTGAACTCAGTTTTCTCTGGTTCGAGAGTCTCAATCAGTGCTGCTGAATAACAATATAACGTAAGCCATATATGTAATTAGTAAGTTGGTGGTGGCCACATTAAAAAAAATAAAAAGAAACAAGTAAAATTAATTTGAATGATATATTTATTTAACCAATGTATCCAAAATATTATCATTTCGACATAAAAAAATTATTAATGAGATGATTTACATTTTTCTTTCATACTGGCCTTTGAAATCTGGTATATATTTTACATTTAAATTACTCCTCGGTTTGCTTAATAGCCACATTTCAAGTGCACTTTGGATGTGAGCCACGTTGGACAGCTCAGGTCTTAGCCTGGAACCCAATCCCTGGATCCTGTGTGATATTGGTTGATAATTTGGTTTTGCAAAGGACCGAAATGCAGATTTTCATCCTTTTCTCGGGAAACTCCAGATTCAGCATCTTGCTCTCAATGTCCTCAGTTGTATTTATGGAAACCATGTTAAGTCTATTTCTGGTTGTCATTTCTAGGACATCCCTATTTAACTGCATTTGTTCTCTAACCTTTGTTCATAAGAGACAGGATCAGGTTGATTATAAGACGCAGGCAACACTGACTTGTAATTGACACTGAATATGATTAGTATTTGTCTCCAAACCAGCTCTGAAGGCTTCTGAGGGGAGGGGCTTACCATTAGCTCTCCAGGGCCTGATGAATAATAGTCGTGCAGTCAAGTTTGCTGGATGTTAAATGAAATGTTTCTACAACAAACACTGGCCACTATTTATTTATTTTGGCTAAGTACTTAGGAATCATGCTAACTACTAGAGATCCTAAAAGGTCTTACCTATAAAATTAATTATTCAACTCTGATGTGGATTTTAGGACCCAGTAAGACCACAGGAGCAATCTATATAAGTGAATTTGCTATTCCTCTTGAGTTACCAGTATTGCAAAATGGAAAGTTTTTAGAATGTTTTTGAAACGTTGAAAAAAACCAGACCGAAGAGTCCATTACCAAGAATATGATCGAGTTTACAAATAATTCATAAAGTTCATGATCCATTTTTACTTTATGTTACCCCAGTTTGAAAGTGTCCTTTGCACAATCACCAAGACTAAGGTCTTCATGAAAACAGTGGACCTCAGCTGTCAGGACCTCACCTGCTGTAGGTATTTTTTGTTGTATATTCCTACTTAACAAATATGATAGCTCAGGGTGAGATAAGCAGCTGATAGGAACAAAGGATTTCCTAACAGTGAGTTTTCACTCTGCTTTTTTGTTGCTTACATACCTGCAGGAAGTGTAAGTTTAATCTAGCAGACTTCTATTTGGTATTTCAGCCACGTTCCCCATACATTCCCAAATGTCAGTTGCTCTCTCTGTAAAACTTGCAATGGAATTTTTACTGGCACACAAGTGTAGATTCAACCTTTTTGCTTTTTCCTCCGCTCTCTATCAGCAAAATGAGGTTTGGGATTTGATGGGGTCACGTCAGAATCAAATTCCCTTAATTCTCATTCTAACACAGTGTTCTATCTGGTTGAAAGGTCTTCTGCTCTCTCGACATTTATTTCTTCAACATGGGATGTATCAGAGAAGGAAGTATTAGAGTCTTGGGTTTTAAGCATCAATCTGAACTCTGGCAGTGATGGCTGATGCTGGCTTCTCTGTTACTGTCATGGATTCTTAACCACAGTGTATGAGTTTGAAGCTATAATTCTTTAAAGTCTTATCTAAAATGACTTTACAAAAAAATCAAGTGTTGGTTACGTGTCAAGATTTCATTCATATTTTTAGGGGATATTATTCTTTCGTCTTGTAAAATATATGTCATAGTAGCAATATTAAAGTATTAATTTTGTGTCTATAGTTTCGATTCACCTTTTCTGAGGAATAATACTATTTTCTGTTTTGTCACTGTCTCCATGTTTTTTTGGACTATTTTTGTGGCTTTGTTCCTGATTTTTCGGGAAATATTTTTCCTATTTGGGAGTCTGGAAAAGGGCCTGAAAATCTCTCTCCTTAATGTCTTAGCTGGCAACAACAGGATTTACCTCCAATGCTAGGACATTCAGCAGTGAAACTAAATTGTGTGATTTTTTTTTCTCCTAAGCCATAAACCATAAATGATGTTGAAATCATTTATTATGGAAACAGTTTCATAATCCCAAATATCTGGCTTTAGTAGTCATATAATAAATGATACTGAAAAAATGGTAGAGCCGTGTGGGATGAATAGAAATCTGGCTCCAGAATTGATACCGGAATGAAACTGTTTGCAGATATGAAACACACAATCATTTCTATTTCACATCTTCCCAGGACATTGTATTTAAGACCTTTAAAATCAATGGGCATTTCTCTTGTTTTGCATTGGTAAAGATGAACAGATGGTGAAATGGGCCAAATAAAGGAAAGCTGACATAAATTATTACCCAGTGTAGTAGGTTCATAGATTAAAGGTTAAATCCCTTGTAGGGGCCCCAAGTCTCTGACTTTGAGCCACTGACTTGATGAAATTGAGGAAAGGGTGGTCTAATCACGGATTGGCACAGTCCTGAGCTCTTCACTGAGGAAGAAATATTCCTGTCAGTGGAAGCTGTTATAAATAAATACGCAAAGAGTCCCTTGCTCCTGTGAACTAGTCTGTTCTTTTGTTTTCTTAAACTCAGAGTCAAACCACAATATATGACCAGCATCTTCTAATGGGATCTATTATATTATTTAACGTGAAAATTTTCCATTTGAATTGTTAGTATACTCTTTAAAAAAAAAAGGACTTTTTATTGGTTTTGGAAGGGTCTACATTTTTTTCAAAGTTAGGATAGAAGCAAAATGCTTACTTTTTCAGTTTGACATACCTAAATTGAGGACTCAACAAAATTCCCATCCTGAGTTCCTGAAAATTAATAGAAGGATTGTATTATAAGCAGATCACATGTCTTTTGTTCAATGAAGAAAGAGTGACCTTAATTGACAACTGGCCTTCCTTTGCAAGTATTTCCAGAAAGACGGACTTCAGAAACCAAAAATTTCATTTTTAGTACACCCTCCACCAACTGGTGGATACTTAACAGCTCTATAAAGCAGGTAAATCTAGACAATTATGTTAGGGCCAATTGAGTCACTTATCCTGTGTGTGTGGGGCTCCAGTAAGTTGTCACACTACTTAAAATTGGATGCTCACTAGGTGCTTCAATGAGGGTTTTTTTATGGGGGGGTGGGGAGCTGGGATTTTGGTAAACAGTTTTTCACACAAAGATGAGTGTTTTCATGTTCTAAATAACAGCTTTGAGACTTAACTGCTCATTTTTCTGTATATCGTAGTAAAATCTTACTTGGTCTTCTATACGCTCAGCTCGCCTCACTGTAGGAATGATGGGTTGCCTTCTCTTCTGCAGGCAACCTTCTAGAGGTGTCTTAGCTTGCTTAAGAACCTGTTAACCTTACCCCTCACTCAATTGACTCTGGAAGTGTGTGTCAGCTTTTAAACGGCAACACAGAATACTTGTACTTCTAAGTACTTGTCAAGAAGGGTTACTCTGATCCCGGGGCTCCCTGAAGCAGCCTTTATGGAGATGTGCCTGAAAGTGATGCAGCCCACCTTCTAGCTCTCATCTCTGTTTCTGCAGCAAACCTAAACTGTGTGTTGTCTTGTTCTCCTGCACTGAAATTACTTCACTGAACTTAGTTTGTGGAACGTGCCGTAGATACAGCTTGAAGGAATTTTAAAAATTACCTTATGAATATTCTTGTGTTTAGTCTAAGAATATTGGTGAAGACACAGGATACTAAGTGAAAGAGAAAACTTTTTTACAAAGATCTATCCATAGGAGACATTTCTCTCAGATGTCAGATACTGAGAATTAAATCGATTTTACTTATGATTTACATTTTGTAGTGGCTGCTAGAAAGCTTAGAGCCAATTTTTTAGGCCTTATGGCATGAGTTTTATGCATTAATTTCATCTATTGCTTTGTTTTATTTTTTTATTTAAAACGTTTTTAAATAATTGTTTTATTTTTCAACTAGAGTGACATACAGTATTATATTAGTTTCAGGTGTACAACATAGTGATTAGCATTTATTTAACTTACGAGGTGATCACCACAATAAATCTAGTATTCTTCTGATACCCTACATAGTGATTACAATATTATTTACTCTACTTCTTATGTTATACTTTACATCCCCATGACTGTTTCCTAACAACCAATATGTACTTCATCCCTTCCCCTTTTTCACCCACGTCCCTAATCCCCCTCCCACATGGCACTATCAAAATGTTCTCTGTATCTATGAGTTTGTTTCTCTTTATTTATTTTGTTCTTTAGATTCCACATGTAACTGACATCATACTGGCATTTGTCTTTGTCTGACTTACTCCACTCAGCACAATACCCTGTAGGTCCATCCATGTTGTTGCAGATGGCAAGGTTTCATTCTTTTTTATGACTGAGTAATATTCCTTTGTATATATACCACCTCTTCTTTATCCATTCATCCACTGATGGACACCCAGGCTGCCTCCACATCTTGGCTATTGTAAACAATGCTGCAATGAACATATGGATGCACATGTCCCTTTGAAGTAGTGTTTTGGTTTCTTTAGATAAATACCCAGAAGTGGGATTATTGGGTTCTTCTGTGTTTCTTGTTATAGCCTTTGTTTTAAAGTCTATTTTGTCTGGTACAAGTATTGCTGCCCCAGGTTTTTTTCTGTTGTTTCCATTTTCATGAAATACCTGTTTCCATCCCCTTACTTTCAGTCTGTGTGTGTCTTTCAATCTGAAGTGAGTTTCTTGTAGGCAGCATATGTAAGGGTAGTGTTTTCTTATCCACTCATCCACCCTATGTCTTTTGATTGGAACATTTAATCCATTTACATTGAAAGTAATTATTGATAGATATGTAGTTATTACCATTTTGTTATTCATATTTTTGATCTTTTGGTTTTTTTTTTATTCCTTCTTAAAGAAGTCCCTTTAACATTTCTTGTAATACTGGCTTGGTGTTGATGAATTCCTTTAGCTTTTTCTTGTCTGGGAAGCTCTTTATCTGTCCTTCGATTCTAAATGATAGCTCTGCTGGGTAGAATAATTTTGGTTGCAAGTCCTTGCTTTCTATCACTTTGAATGTTTTGTGCTAACCCCTTATGGCCTGCAAAGTTTTTGTTGAGGGATCAGCTGACAGTCTTATGGGAGCTCCCTTGTAGGTAACTTACTGCTTTTCTGTTCGCTTTTAAGACTCTCCTTGTCTTTAACCTTTGGCATTTTAATTATGATGTGTCTTGGTGTGGGCCTCTTTGGGTTCATCTTGTTTGGGGCTCTTTATGCTTCCTGGGCTTGTATGTCTATTTCCTTCACCAGGTTAGGGAAGTTTTCAGTCATTATTTTTTCAAATAGGTTTTCAATTCCTTATTTTTTCTTTTTGCTGTTCTGATTGGGTGTTTTCTGCTACCTTATGTTCTAAATCATTGATTCAATCCTCTGCCTCATCTTATATGCAATTGATTTCCTCTAATATATTCTTTATTTCAGTTATTATACTCATTTCTGCATGGTTCTTTTTTATGTTTTCTATCTTTATTTTTATGTTTCCTATCTCTTCGTTGAAATTCTCCCTGAGATCACTGAGCATCCTTATAACCAGTGTTTTGAACTCTGCATATGGTAGATTTCTTCTCTCCATTTTGTTTAGTTCTTTTTCTGGAGATTTCTCCTGATCTTTCATTTGGGACATGTTTCTTTGTCTCCATTTTTTGGCTGCCTCCCTGTGTTTGTTTCTATGTATTAGGTAGGGCTACTATATCTCCTATTCTTAGTAGCGTGATCTTACATAGAAAGTGTTCTGTGGGGCCCAGTAGCTCAATTTCCCTGGTCACCTGGGTTAGGTGCTCCAGGTATGTACCTTCTGTGGGTTGTATGTGCCCTCTTATTGTAGTTGAGATAGCATTATTTTTATCTTTCTACCATTATGCTTCTCTAAACTCAGTTCCTACTTGTTATCTTGTTTCATTGTACACTTTTTTGGGACTTTAAATCCTTTGGAACTAGATAGTGTACAAATAAAGAAGTAGCACAGAACTAATTATTATTATTACTGGTTTAGAAGCAATTGCAATGCCCAGGGGATGCAATCTCAGTAGCAAGAGATGACGCCACGTATTCATGGCAGTGGGGGGGGCCTTTACTAGCGTGGCAGGCAGCAGACTGTGGCCCTCCCTAAAGGGAACAGGAGCAGAAGAACAATAAAATGATAGGTTCAGGGTAACAGCAGACAGGATATGAGCCATCCTCCCTCCTCAATGAAAAACCTTCTAGAAATAACTGGAGGCAGGGACTTTCTAATGGCGGGTTGCTATGATTGCAGGGGAAGGAAAGAATCAGGGGTTTACACAAAATATTGTTTGGACAGCTTTATTTTAAATTACAAATTGGGCTGGCCTAAGGAGACAAAAGTTACATACAAATAAAGTAAACAATTCTTCAGGATGAATTTTGAGGAAAACTCCATAACCTGCTACAAAGACTGAAATGCTATGATTTAAACTTACCCCTAAGAATGAAAGTTTTGTATTTTCAGGAGTCTTTTGTTAAATCTGACGGACTTTTGTTAAAGTCTGATGGTAACACAGTGATCTTTGGCTATTACACCAATATATGGGAACTAGCCTATCAGATCATGTTGTGTCTGGGAGGAGATACAAAAAAAAATAAAAAAATGAAAAGTGTGTTATACAATAGCCCGCCCCCCCATCCATGGTTTTGCTTTCTCTGGTTTCAGTTACCCATGGATAACAGTGGTCCAAAAATATTAAGTGGACAATTTCAGAAATAAACAATTTGCAAGCTTTAAATTGTGCACTGTTCTGAGTATCATGAGGAAATATTGACCTGTCCTGCTCCATTGCATCAGGGACTGAATCATCTCTTTGTCCAGCGTCTCCACACTGTACAAGCTCCCTGCCTGTTAGTCATTTCATAGCTGTCTCAGTTTTCAGATCAACTGTCATGGTATCACAGTGCTTGTGTTCAAGCAAACCTTATTTTACTTCCTAATGGCCCCAAACACAAAAGGAATGATGCTGGCAATTCGGATATGCTAAAGAGAAGCTGTGAAGTACTTCCTGTAAGTGAAAAGGTGTGTATGTATAGGAAAAAAAGTAGTATATGTAGGGCTTGGTACTGTCTGCGTTTTCAGGCATCCCTGGGCATCATCCCTGGGGTAACATGTCTCTTGAGGACAGGAGAGGAAAGTGTGAATTTTTCTTGGTTTGACAAACGGTGTTGTCAGGGGAGGTGGGAAGCAGTCTGGCACTGAGATGGAGAAGAAATGCCATGAGAATAGAAGAGAGAATTTTTATTATTATGTTTTAAAAACCATTTTTTAAACCGAGGTGGCTAGAAGTGCTGTGCTAACGCAGGTTGTCCTCAATTGTGACTTCTCATTTCTTCTAACAAGCCTCAACCTCCCTTTCACTGGCAGCAGTGCTCAATCAGCTCAACCCTTTACCTTCTTCCCTCCTTCCTTTGCTTTTCCCCTGCCTTTTCTGTATTCATTTTCTGAGAACTCATGGCTGGTTTTTTCCTGCTGCGCAACACGGCAGGACCTCACACAAACACTGACAGCAGCCAAAGCATAAAGATATCTTTCCTCCTACTGTGCTGAGGGCCACCTGTCAATCTGAGCTCCATTTCTTCCCAAGAGGTGTTGGACTCAGGTGCCTGAGCATTTCTTTTAGATATCCTGGTGGTGGGCACAGTATTACCCAGGTTTGTCCCAGTAATTCCCTGCATCTTCAGGAATCCAAGATCCAGGCCTGTCTGCCTGTGAAGCTGACGGAGGTACCCCCACTTGTGCCGCTGTGGCCTCGGTTCCCTGGGTAGTTCCCTGAAGTCCCCCTCAGGCACTGGTCCCATCCCAGCCACATACCTAGTCCTATACTTGTCAGGATGCTTCCACAGGAGTGCTCCGGGGCATCCAGGCCCCATGGAAATTTGGGGCCACACTGCCCTTTGCTTTTTCTGCTCTCAGCCCCTTGTCCCCGGGACTCAGGTACTGCTCTTTGAAGTCTGACCGAGTACCCATGTCACAACTGACACAGATATTTTTCCAAATAATGGCTTGAGCTTTACAATCACTTCCCTCTGATTAAAAAAACTTGCATTTCACTATAAAGCTTTAAATACAGGCATGTAACCCTTGTCTGTGGACCTGTTGAGCCATGAATCAAAGCTATATGCTGATTCGTCTTCTGACCCTGCATTCAAGGCCTGACGTTGGCCAAATACACTGACCGCAGCGTTTCTCAGTAGGAGGTCAGTCCTACTTCTGGCTTTCATTATTTGTAATTGAATTTGCCAACTTATTACCCAGTGTGATATTTAAGCTGTTGGGAGTCCTTACATTTCTAGCAACCTGCTGTGTAAGTCATGTAGATGCTCTGTAACTAGCATCTGAAGTCCAACTTTTCAGAAAAGGGATCTGTTTATTTGTAATCATTTGTACATGAGTCTCTGATGCCATGTCAACGACTGGGGCACATTATTTTAATTTTAACGAAAGAAGGCAGTAGGCAGAGGTTGATCATGTCTACTAGATATTTTTAGCATCTGACACACTAACGTTCTTGCTGAATTGTTATATCATTTGCTGTCTGATGGTCTCAACTGGTTCTCCTTCTCAGAGAAAGTAATTAAGTTGTCTTTAGCACTTAATGCCTACAGTTTTATTTTTATACTTCGCATGCCAAATCTCTGGTGATGGTGGCCCTGTCCAGTGACTCATTCCTCTGACACCAAGTCTAGAGCATTGCAAGCCTGGGGAGTTCCTCTTCTGTACCTGTACCTGAACGTGGCTTGTCAACACTGCAGTGAGCTCCACGAAGCAGGCATCCTCTCTGAGAGGGCACCAGACGATTTAATGGCAACAGAGCTAATACAACGACTCTTCAGGACACTGGGGGAGACTATGGCGTCTCATCCTTGGGATGTCCTGAAAAGCAGTTGATACCTCTTTAGGCCATTCAAGTGACAGCTTGCCTGGAAGTAAAGCAATATAATTATTCAGTAATCTTTCAGGCTTCTTTCTGTGCTCTGACTGTGACAAAGCAACAATTCTGATGTGTCGTTATTATTTAAATAATGGAAATCACTGAGTGTTATTTGAAGAAAAAAAGCATATCCGTGGGCTATTATTCAGTAATATATTGATCTCTAAGATGCCATCTAACTGTTAACAATTCTTTTATAGTTGGAATTTGTCTGGCATTCCATGCAGGTACCTATGATAAGTTTATCTTCAGTAAGTTACGTATTTGATGTAGTACAAACCCATTAATTGTAACTTACTCTTACATGAGATTTAGATGCATCAGATTTCATATCATGTCCCTCAAAATATTATATTGGAATTCAGTGTCATATCCTATCCCAAAGGCTGATTAAAAAAAAAAAATTATAATCTCCACAGTTTACAGGGGAGTGACAGGGCACCAGGAAGCCCTTTGTTTGCTCAACATTGTGAATATTATGTCTGAAGGTGGAAGATGGAGATGAGGCAAGGCTGACCTACTCCACATAATAAAGCGGGGAGGCATTTGAAGTTGGGGGAATGAAGCCAGGAGGAGAAAAACAGAAACCCCTGAAGTTGGGCCCTGAGTAGGGGACCAGTGGAGAAAAATTACCCTGATGGGGAGGACTGAACTTTGGAGATAGCACTGTTTAATGAAGAATTTTAAAATAGTATATTTTGCAGTGTGGGATTTGATCTTTCTCTTCCATTTCTCCTGTGAAATCGTCAGAAAACTCTCTATTGCCAACTGTTTTCAGTGTGAATACAATGTTTCTTGGACTTGTGAAGACTGTTGCATTGAGAAATGAGGTTGGCACAAAGCAAAATAGACGATGCGGATGGCGGGACACCTGACAGTTGGGCGTTGATGTCTCAGCAACAGGCGACAGAACTGGTGCAGAAATGAGAAGAATGGGCATCGTGGTGCGTGGAAGGGGGTCAGAAAAGGAACATTCGAGGGAAGACCAAGCACGGGACCACGGAGAGACGAAAAAAGATGGATAGGTATTTCAGGCACATTTAAGGCCAGATTGAAGTTAGTTGAAGTTAGTCCTCAGGATGCGTGCGTGGTCCGTGGAAAAAGCCAGAGAATTGACAGGGAGTTAGAGTTACTGTCGTGTTTGGTCTGTTAGTGACCATGAGAAGCCAACCTAGTTTCTACAAGGAACAGTTTCTACAGTCAGGAAGGTCTTAGCTCGTCGGCCTGCATTTTCTGCGATTAATAAGCATAGGAAGATGAAAGGGACCACCTAAATCTAGAATCACAAGGAACAATGTACACACCGAGGTAGCGTCTTAGGTGTTTGTGGCATACAGTAGTTAAGTAAACCAGAATCCCAGATCTTACTGTAGGGCTCATAAAGTTCTCTGTGTGTGGCGTGTGTGTTGTTGGATGATATAAAATGAGGGGGCCCAGGGGGTGGGGGTGTTGTTCTAATAAGCAGGAGGTCCCAGATGGCTCAGGAGGTACCAATTAGATCAAAGCAAAGCTCTAGAGTTAAGTTTTCCTCCTTAACATCACTAATTGCAGATTTCTTATTGCCTTTAGTTCTGTAACAAAAACATATCCATTTTTCAGGTCAGTGGTTTTCAAACTCCCTCTCTCTTTAAAGCAAGAACACGCTTTCTTATGCAGAACCTTAATTCATAAAACAGAGCAGTCGAGTTTTCTGAGTGAGGTGGTGTTGGCGGTACTCACAGCCCCGAGCCCTTCCTGTTCAACGTCACTCTTACTCTCCCCTGTCTGCCTCCCTGCCTCCTGCCTTCCTGTAAATCCAGGCCTGTTTGAAAACTTCTGGGCTTTGGGAACACTGTGTGCTTTTAAAAATGTAATTAAAAAAAATCTAAACCAAAATGGCCCTAGCAGAGAGGCAGGAAGCAAAGGTTGAAACATGACTGTGTGAGTCGGTGGGGGAAAGCACACTTTGGGTGAGGGGTGGGGTAAGGGTGTAGGAGCAGCAGGTTGCACGGGTCTCAGTCGAAGCTGTGGAGGCAGAAGTAAAGTATGTAGCTCCTGGGGCCGCCAGTGGCCCAGAAGCAGCATCAGACATACCCCCTCTTTCTTCAGGAGGCAGGAGGTGGGTATGTAGCCCTCCCCATCCCCCAGTTCCATGTCCTGGGTCCAGCTGCAGCCTTTGTCCTCTTCAGTGAAACTAAGGCTTGGCCCTGGGCTGTGAAGATGGTGCCCTCGCTGGACGCTTCAAGCGGTAGAATGCCACACTCTGACCAATGGGAGAGGCGGGCCGTCCTCAAAATCATCCTCCAGCCCCATGTAGATGGGGCTGCCCTGACCCTCCTCGAGGGGGCGCGTCAGAGCTCGCCTTGTGGTTAGATCCGTTGTTGTTGTGGCCCCCGTCTGGTGGGTGTACTGGCCCCCGCTGTCCCCGGTTGCTTGCGACCCGGCTGGCTCTCTGCTCCTGCCCCCAAGCCTCCTACTTCTGCACGTCCAACTCCAGCCGCTTGGTGTTGCTCCGCGTTTCTGTGTAGGAAGGTGCTTCTCCAGTTAGTCTTTAGAGTTGTGTTTGTATTATATATTGGCTAGTAAGATGCTGTGGGGACAGAGCCCCAGAGAGCAGTTTCTAGGCTCTCGGCCTCACACAGAAAGGTGCTGGCTAGGGTAGTAAATGGCCATCAACTGTGATTGGATGGCCATCAGCTGTGGCTAGTTGGCCGTTAGCTATAACCAGTGAGCCATTGGCCACTAATATAACTGCTGTGGCTACGCTCGCAGAAAACGGGGGCTAGCAAGAAGATGGGGGCTGGCAAGCGCGGACTGCAGTTAGCATGGTGGATTGCAGCTAGCAAGTGAGGTTGATTGGCAGAGAGAAGTGGATGGCAGGTGGCAGATAGTGTGGCTCCTGCTTCCTGTGTCTCCAACCCAGCCGTCAGCGAGACTATAGTGGTGTGACTCCCCTAACTATGGCTCTGTGGGTGTTCCTTTTTGGCCTCACCATATCCTGCGTTCTCTTGTGGGGAGCGGGAGCAGAGACCCGCAGGTCTCCTGCACGACAAATAGCGTAGCAAGCAGGGTCTCCTGCATGGCAGAGAGAAAGAAAGAAAGAGCGAGAGCGAGAGCGAGAAAGAGAGAAGAAACATAAACTGTTACTCTGGTATTCTGGCAGTGAGTTTGTGTTGTGACTTTTTTTTTCCAGTTGTCAAATCTTACAAATTATATTTTCAATGATAGTTCAACATGTTGAAGCATATTTCACTTAATTATGTTGGGTAATTATTTGTCATCTCTTATGTCTGTGTGGCAGCCGAATTTCTAAATCTGTTTCAACTCCCTCCTTTCTTTGGTGTTCAACTGTCACTCCTAGAATCCCAATGTGCTCTGTTTTCTTAAAAATGATATTATCTGTATTTATCTTAAAATACAACTGTGGGGAAAGAGCCAGGAGTTCAGTTTCCAGGCTCTCGGCCTCATGTGGAAAGGTGCTGGCTTAGGTAGTAAATGGCCACCAACTGTGATTGGATGGCCATTAGCTGTGGCTAGTTGGCCGTCAGCTATAACCAGTGAGCCATTGGTCACTAATATAACTGCTGTGGCTACGCTAGCAAAGAATGGGGGCTAGCAAGATGGTGGCTGAGCTGGCAAGCGTGGATTGCAGTTAGGATGGCGGGTTGCGGACAGTGGATCCAGCCTCCAGTGAGAATATAGTGATATGACTCCCCCATCTATGGCTCCGTGAGTGTTCCTTTTTGGCCTCACCATATCCTGTGTTCTTGTGTGGGGAGTGGGAGCTGAGACCCTGCAGGCCGCCTCGCATGACAACAACAGTCGGTATATTGAGACATTATTTGAAGATAAAAGTGTTTTATTAATATTAGATCACTTATACACTGTCTACAGAATCCCATCTGGCCTGTTAAAGTACAGAGGTTTCTTACAGATATTATCTGTAGTACCCTTAAATGCCATCATTCAGCATTTTGGTGTATCAGGGATTGTCAGCTCAAGATTTAGCTCAGATAATGCCAGCCAGAGTTAAAAGTGATTCAATATCTTACATGCCATGTATTTTCTAGTGTGAATATGTGCGTGTTTGTGTGCATAGAATGCTAGCCTATAGTAAAAGTGAATTTATTGCATTTAGGTACTGCAAGAAAGTAGTATGCCCTGGTTTTTAGAACCGTATTCTGTGGAGTCAGTAGATATCTGACTAAATTTTATGTTTTCTATATTTTTAATTCCATCCCTCCCACCCTCCTTCCATAAAAATTTGTTGGGGGGAGGGTGCAAAGCATTATGGTAAGGCTCTGAGGGTACGAACAGTAGTGACCCTCAGTTCCTGACCTCCAGGATATGCTAGTGAGGTGGGAGAAAGTCATGGAAACAAAGTTATACAATGGAGAGTGCTGCAGGATAATGTATTTTAGTCCCTGAGATTGATAGTTCTTTTATTATTCTTTTACCCCCTCAATCCCTTCTTTGCCCATTTGGGTTTGCAGTAGTTTCCTATTGCTGCTGTAACAAATTACCACACTTTTAGTGGCTTAAAACAACTGAAATGATTATTTCACAGCTTTTGAGGTCAGAAGTCTGAAATAAATTTCACTGGGATAACGTCAAGGTATCAGCAGGTCTTCATTCCTTCTGGAGGCTCTAGTGGAAAACTCATTTCCTTGACTTTTTCAGGTTTTAGAGACTGCTCAGAGTTCTTGCCTGGTGACCCCTTTCCATCTCTAAAGCCAGAAAACTGCATCATCGGATCTCCACTTTCTCTCCTTTTCTGATTCTCCATTTCTGCCTCCCACTTTCACTTGTAAGATCCTTGTCATTGGGCCCATCTGGATAATCCAGGGTAATTTCCCCATTTTAAGATCAGCTGATTAGCAACCGTCCATCTGCAACCTTAATTGCCCCTTGCTGTGTAACATAATATACTCACAGTTTCTGCAGATTAGGTCATAGCTTTGGGGGGCCATTATCTGTCTAACACAGGGTTATTCTCCAATTGCTACTTTGTAATTTCACTGCCATGTTGTTTTTAAAAGCATAACATTTTTTAAATAACATCAATTATCCAGTGAACATTCACATATCCTGGGTTGTCCTGTAAGGTATATTTGTAAAGGTTTTTTTTTGCTTTGTTTTGTTTTTTTCTCTTGGCAATTGTTTTTGTCATTAAGAGACTGAATCACTTCTGTAATTTTTCCACAGTCTGGCTTTTGCTGACTGCATTCCTGTGGAATGAGTTACATGTTCCTCTGCTCCCTGTATTTCTCATAAATTTATATCTAGAAGCTTGATCAGATTCAGACTCAGTATTTTGACAGGGCTTTAAAAGGTAGTGTTGATACTTCCACCAGATTTCGGTTTGATATTTTTGGCAGGATGACTTCATAGAAGTGGGTGAATTAAGTCCAGTCAGGAGGTAGAAACCACACCATGTACTGAACACAGAGAATTTAATATAAAGAATTGTTAATGGGAACAAAGTTGTGACCAGGTAATGGAAAAGGTAAACAGACAACTTTCAGGTACAGAGTAACAATTGTAAGAAGAAGCAACAATACTACAATTAAGACAAAAGAAGGAACAGTTTAGATTTGCTAACGCTTTGAAGCCTAAGGAGGAACTCTGAGGAGCTGAAACTCAGACGTGGGGAGAGAGAAAGCCCTGGTGCTTGTAGGACCCAGAACTCCCAAGAGGGGGCGCCCCAGGGCTGGTGTGTCTGAGCTCGGAAGTAGCATTTGTGAGCACTTAATTTTTTTAAATTTCCAAACACATTTCATTTTATTTATCCATTAATTAATTGAGGGGCATTTTGGGACCACTTTTTGGCTTTTTCTGGCTATATTAAAAAATATTTTTATTAAAATACAGCTGACATGCAATATTGTATTAGTTTCAGGTGTACACCATAGTTTTTGAAAGTTTATATACTTAAAGAAGTGACCACCATGATAAGTCCAGCAACCATCCGACACCATACCACACTATCACAATATTATTGACTATATTCCCCATGCTGTACACTTTTTGGCTATTGTGAATAATACTGCTATGAACATTTGTGTATAAATTTTTGTGTGGACATATGTTTTCATTTCTCATGAGTGGAAATATCAGGAATGGAAATAATTTATATTTTCTTTTATAATTATATAATTATCTTTACTGGTACTATCTTGAGTCAGTTGGTTTTAGCCTGAAGAACTTGGTTAATATCTCTTGTATGGTGAGTCCAAGATTTCTCTCAGATTTTATCTGGGTATGTCTGTATTTTGACTTCATTTTTGAAAGTTATTTTTGCTGGATATAAGGTTCTTGGTTGACAGCGTATTTATTTTACCACTTTGAATATGACATCCCACTGCCTTTTTGTCTCCATTGTTTGTCAGGAGAAGTCAACTGGTAATCTGATTGGGGTTCTCTTGTATGTGATGAGTCATTTTTCTCTTGCTGCTTTCAAGATTTTCTCTTTGAATTTGTCTTTCAGCATATGAGGTCAGACAGTTAAGTTCGCGAACTCATCCTAGAAAAAGTGCTACGTACCTCATTGCTGAATATCACTATGGTCACCTTTGAAGCAATCCCCCTGGGAAGCTATGCACCAATGCCAGCGCCTAATCTACCCTTCAAAGCAATTTTGGAACTCTTTTTCTGCAATGGCCATCAGAGCTGTCGTCATATTACCCTTGATGTCCTGAATGTCATCAAAATGTCTTCCTTTCAGTATTTCCTTATCTTTAGGTAAAGAAAGAAGTCATTGGGGGCCAGATCAGGTGAGTAGGGTGGGTGTTCCAATACAGTTATTTGTTTACTGGCTAAAAACTCCCTCACAGACAGTGCCGTGTGAGCTGGTGCATTGTCGTGATGCAAGTGCCATGAATTGTTGGCGAAAAGTTCAGGTCGTCTAACTTTTTCACGCAGCCTTTTCAACACTTCCAAATAGTAAACTTGGCTAACTGTTCGTCCAGGTGGTACAAATTCATAATGAATTATCCCTCTGATATGAAAAAAGATTAGCACCATCATTGCAACAAGTTCGCGAACTTAAATAGTCAGACCTCATATTTACTATGACATGGCTGGTGGTGGATCTCTTTAAATTCATTCTACCTTGAGTTTGTTAAGCTTTTTGTATGTGTAGATTAATGTTTTTCAGCAAATTTGAGAAGTTTTCAGCCATTATTTCTTTGAATAAATTTTCTTCTCCCTTTTTTCTTCTTCTGGTGCTCTTATTATACATATGTTGGTGTGATTAAAGATGTCTAATTATTCTCTGAGGCTCTTCGTTTTTCTTAAATTATTTTTTCTCTCTGTTCTTTGGATTGCATAATGTCTACTGATCTATACTGAAGTTTACTAATTCCTTCTGCCAGTTCAAATCTATCTTTCAGTCTCTAATGGATTTTTCATTTTGGTTATTATATTTTGTAATTCTATAATTTCCATTTGGTTCTTTAAAAAAACAATTTGTATCTCTTTATTGATATTTTCTATTTGATGAGGTATTGTCTGCATACCTTAATTAGTTTTGGGAGTTTCCTTTAGTTCTTTGAACATATAGCTACTTTGTCTGTTAAAATCTAGCCCCACTCACAGGTAGGTTGTGTTGCCTGCTCTTTTCCTTGTGTATGCCTCCCATGTTCTTATTTCTTTGTATGTCATGTAATTTTTTGTTGTTGAAAACTGAACAGTTTAGGTAATACGAGTATATTCTAGCAACTGGAGATACTGATTACTTTATCCTCTCTCTGGAACTTGTTTTTTGTTGTTGTTTGCTTATTTATTTGTTTTGTGACTTAGCTAGATTCTTCAATGAAGTCCATTCCCCCCCCCCCACCGCCCCCCCACGTGTTAAGCAACTCCTCAGAGGGCACCGCCCTTGGTGTGACAGTGGGTTTACCAGGACTCTCTTTGGTTCTCTTCCCCATCACTCTGCTAAACTGCCTACCTCCTTTGGAGTTATATTCAATCTGTTAATTTTCAATGGATTTCTTTATTGTTTTCAACAATGCCCTGGCAATGCCTTAGCAATCTGATCCAATTAAATTCATACAGATGTAGTTTTTGAGACCAATCTTTGAAGTTTGTCTGAATCCAGAAAGACTTCTTAACTATGTCTTTTCCTAGTTCTCTTTGGTGAACTAACTGGCTTATAGTTTAGCTTGTTGTTCTTAATTAAGATGAACTACTGTTTTGGGGAAAACCCTTACTCTTGAACTTCCCCACAATCTATTTTAAATAAAGTCAGGTTCCTTATGAAAGAGCTTTGGAGCTGTATTTTTTTATGAGCTGCCTTTGCCCCTGGTAAAACTTTCGGAACCATACTCTAGGTCAGGGGTGTCAAAACTGCGGCCCGTGGGCCAACTGCAGCCTGCAATCCATTGTTAATTGGCCCGCAGCAAATTCCAAAAATATATTTAGTTTACTTAAATAAACCAGGTGAGGCAATACTTACTACACCTCGAGTGAGTGGCCTGGCTGTTTGTGTATTTTACCACATATGGCCCTTGGTAAAAAATGTTGAAAAAAGTTTGGACACTCCTGCTCTAGGTGCTGGAAATGTTGGTAGCTTCTTGTTTTCTCAGCTTGCCTCTCCTGGAGTGGCGCCTGTACCCTACAAGTAAGTTGGGTGCTTAGGGCTCTAATGTTCTTGGCACGCTGTGCCTGGGATACAGCTTCTGTCCTGTGGGTAGAGAGGAGGTGGAGGAAGGGAGCCCAGCCGCTCAGCTATTCTCATCAGGAATTTAGCTTCTTCATCTTAGTTGGTGGGACTGAGAAATGCTGGCAGACTGCCTCTCCCAGGGAGATAACCCTTGATTGAAAGGTGAGGAGGGAGGGAGACCTGTTTCTTGGCCACACCTGCCGAGGGTAGAGCTTTGGGGGAGTGGCTTATGGCTCAAATGCACATTCTCATTGTTCCTATGAGTTTTAGTAGATTTTCTTGAATAAACGACTCTTCGTTTGCTGTATGCCTTTAGGAAATTCCCAGAGTTTAACACAATTGTTAAAAAAAAAAAAGATTTCATGAGCTTTTGTTTCACAGTGGATTGGGTTCCTAAAGCTCCTCATGCTTTATCCCAGAAGTGGAACTCCAGAAGAGTGCTTTTCAAACATTTGAATTTTGCTTTAAGATTGTTTGAAATATTTATATGTTCCAAAATAAAATCTACAAACCAAGATATATTCAAAACAGGAGTAATTTATAATCTCTCTCTACCCTTTTCAATCCTTTATTCTATAGGGAACCATTTAAAATTTTTCTTTCTTTAAGTGTATAACAGAATCTATTGTTTAGGAAGGTTTCTATTTTGTTCTCATGGTTAACTTTATACTAATACCTTTAGGTCACACCCTTAGTACTACTCTCTTTGCTATTATTTTTTTCCATTGTGAACAACATTGAAATTAGCTGGAGTCCTCCTATTTCCCCTTCTATTCATCTCCCATCATCTGACTTGATGTAACATTCCTTTCTACTTAATACCTATAAGTGAAATTATTCTACTTTCATATACTCTTATCATTCTTCCGCCAAGTTTGATACTTGTTTTATAATGTATATTATTTGATCATATTATTAATTACTGTACTGTCTACCTTGCAAACCATTACTTAGTATTACATCAATTAGTGTCTTTTCTCTCATTTTGGTTGTCTGAAGTTCATTTTCTTTTTTTTTTTTTAATTTATTTTTTAAATTTATTGGGGTGACAATTGTTAGTAAAATTACAGATTTCAGGTGTACAATTCTGTATTACATCATCTATAAATCCCATTGTGTGTTCACCACCCAGAGTCAGTTCTCCTTCCATCACCATATATTTGTGAAGTTCATTTTCTAGTAAATTCTTAGGGAGGATTTATCTGAACTACGTTCCTGGAATTCAAAGCCATTATTCTGTGGTTCTTAAAGTTGAAGATCAGTTTAGCAGAATACAAAGTTCTTGGCTTGCATTTTCTTTTATCCTTTCTTTCTTTCATTCATTCTTTCTTTCTTTTATTTTTTGTGTGTATTTTAAACATATCATTCCATTGTCTCTGGCCTATAGTGTTACTACTAAGAAGTCAGATGACAATTCATTTTCTCTATTAGTGATATGATATTTTTACTGCATGCCCAGTTTCCTTTTTCCTTTTTAAAGACTAACTGTGTTCCTGGAATATGTCTCAGTATTGACAATTCCAGGCCAATTTTCTCAAACATTCTAGGTAGTTCAAGTTCTTCTAATTCAGGAAAATATTCTTAAATAACAGATTTATTTCTTCTCTTCCGTTACTTTGCTTGTTTCTTTGGGGACTCCTATATGTATATTGGATCTTCTTTTTGCCCTCAAAAATTACTTTTTTAGTTTTAAAACTATTTGTTCTTTCAGTCTTATAAGTCTTTTTAGGGCATTTTTGTATTGTGTTCATTAAAGTTTGCATGATTTTTCTTTATTTTGAATCCTTTTGAGTTCCATCACCTTTTTGAAATACTCCTTTTCTCCAATCACTTTATTTCCAAGTTTTTCTAATACTGATTTATGTTATTCTTTAATAATTTATACAATTATGTTATTTATTTTAGTTCTTGTTGAAAGATTAGGTAACATTTTTTATTCACTCTATGGGCATGTTTTTCCATTGTGCTTTCTTTCTTTGCAAGAATATTCTTCCTTCTCCCCTCTCTTCTTTCCTTCTCTCTCCCCTCCTCCTCTTCCTTCCTTCCTCCCTCCTTCCTTCCCTTTGTCGTTGCTTCCTTCCATCATTCCCTTCTTCTTTTCTCCCGTCTTCCTTTGTAATATTGTATAGAAATTAACCACGATTATTTTCTGTTGCTCTTTTTTTAATGAAATGAATTTTCTGATGCTACTTTTAGGAGGCAAAGGTGGGCCAGGATATTTTTTTCTAGCTTCATAGCTCTAGAGTTTCTCTGTCTGTTGTTTTAATGAAATGACAAAACATGGCCTATTTTCTGAGCTCTGTCTCTTCTGCTCTTTTTCCTCATGTTTATCTGAACTTCTCTTTCTTTGCCCCACGTGTCCTTGTGCTACTCAACTTAGGATTCTACTCATCAGTGTCTCCTTACTGAGAGGTTGGCTCTAGAAGTGAGCTCAGGATTGCAAGTTTTGAGAACTGAGACCAGGACCTTTTCAGCACCTGCTGAGCTTTCCACAGGTCCCTTGCTCTCACCCATGAATCAGAATGTGTAGAACGCCCTGACAGTCTTGCTGCTATGCGTAGGGAGCCACTGGTGCTTTTGGATTCTTCTGTTCTCAGATGCGCCACTTGTCTCTTTCCACTTTCTCCCACCTGAATGTAGAATCAAGTGGGACTTGTCCTTGTTGGTGGTTCCTCCCCACTTCTCACATTTTGGGGTTCTTATCAACTAGTTTATTGTAGATCCTTTGATAGTGTGGTTTTACCTTGTGAATAAATACGTGCCTTCCTTAGACCACACCTAGAAATCACTCTGTACTTTAAAATTTTGAGGTGAATCACAGAATATTGCTTCTGAAGCAGAGAGGAGATGAAAATACAGAACTATTTAGGTGTTTTTTTTTTTTTTTTTTTTTTTTTTAATACAGTGAGGAGGCCTCTGAATCTGCTTAAACCTGATGAACTGGTTTATCTAAATTTTATTATATTTGAATTTCATCTCTGAACAAATTCTAAAGAGCTTCAGAATGGAGAAAATGGGAGTTTAGGGTCATTCCATTTCTGTGTTAAAAAATATTCTCCAACCTAGAAAATTAATTTCTTCACCCTATGAAATTCTTAGCCTCTTGAAATCACTGTTTTTGAATAACTAGGCCTTGATCCTCTATTACAAGTAAAATTACAGAATTCTTAACTGTAAATGTATTTGATGATTTACTTTCAAGATAAGCCTAAAGTTATAAGCTAATCATATATATGAGGAAAGAAATCACAGTTGAATTATGGTCAATTTTTCATTATCAGAGAAGAGGCTTAGAATTTATACTGAGTTCCCAAAGCCAG
The DNA here is from genome assembly GCF_036562045.2 of Rhinolophus sinicus. Classification (NCBI taxonomy): domain Eukaryota; kingdom Metazoa; phylum Chordata; class Mammalia; order Chiroptera; family Rhinolophidae; genus Rhinolophus; species Rhinolophus sinicus. The sequence continues at coordinate 17,933,559 of NC_133763.1, forward strand.
TTATTTTATATGTGTGTGGGTTTAAAAACAGTGAACACTTCCTTGCTGAACTGCTAATGTATAAATGTGGGGCATATCCTACTTTAGGAAGTTGTTCTGTAATAAAATATAAGACTTGGAGCTATTTAAAAAAACAATGTCCTAGTATCACTGGAAGTTTCACTTGCTCAGGGGCAGAGTAATTGATAGGATTTTAAAAATCATAATCGACTATGACATTTTTAGTTTCTTTGGTCCAATTATTAATTACTGTAAATCTCATTTAGATTTTTCTGTGCACTTCCTCATCAACAAGGAAAAGCTCTTGATCTCCATTCCATGTGGAATCACATAAAGAGAGAGAAATAAAAAATAGGAAACAGTGAAATAAAGCAGAAAACGGAAATGATGAAAACATTTGCTTCTATATATTTTAAATACTTGAATTTGTACATCACAAGAAATTTGTTTTCTTTGAAGTTTTTTAAAAAATGGCAATTTAATGGTCTGCAAATAGACTACTTCGTTCCATTCAGTATGTTTTACATATTTTTTGTTCTTGTAGTAATATAAAACGGTTTCTAAGTTGGTCTGCAAATTCCCTTGTCACATGTCTCCCATGGTCCCGCGGTCTATTAGAGTAGAGACTAAAGGGAAGCCAGGAAAGCTTGAGTCATGATCTCTGCAGCACTATAAGTTTCTGGCAACATCAGAAGGAACATTTTAGTGAAAGGAGAGAAGCAAGAGTGTTATGTTAATGAGCAGGTGACCACTGATGAAGTCCTGATCCCCCCTCTGGAGATTACCGTTAGCTTTGTGCCTTTGGAAGCAGCATTTTCTATTACGTTCTCCACTTAGCATGCTACCTTCCATACACCAAGTAGGCACTCAATCAATAAATCAATTGAAGTCTTGCCCAATCAGGATAAAACTCAAACACTGCTTCCTCCAGGAAGATTGCCTTGATCCCTAGTCAGATACCATCTCTGATCTTTCTCTTCTCTGACCACCAATGGAGTCCTGACATGAGACATATTTCGTGGTGTTGACTAAATCCAGGGCTCACTCTAAGTTCTTTACCAGAGTGTTAGGTGTGGGAAACTGCGCGTTGGTGGCTGCTCCTATGTATTTTATTCCATCACATTCTGTTCTTACAATATCACTGACATTCTTCCCAGTAAGAGATGGGGCTATTGGAGGGTTATGAATCCTTTGTCTTGAATCAGGGCAGGGATTGTGACTGTCCCAACTGCCCCAATGAAGTATGGCTGAAAGGATCCCATGTGACACTGAGGCAAAGCCACAGAAAGAGGAGTTCCCCTCCCCCTTCCTAACCCCATGACACCGTGTTTCCCTGAAAATAAGACCTAGCTGGACTATCAGCTCTAATGCATCTTTTGGAGCAAAAATTAATATAAGATCCACTCTTATTTTACTATAAGACTGGGTCTTATATAATATGTAATATATAAGACCCAGTCTTATATTAATTTTTGCTCCAAAAGATGCATTAGAGCTGATGGTCCAGCTAGATCTTATTTTTGGGGAAACACAGTGCTTATCCTTGGAACCCAGAACTTGTTTTGTAAGGAAGCCTAGGACTCTGTGAGATTAGTGACCAATAGCTAGCATCAACCACCAGACATTTCTTAGAGTCAAGCCAGTAATTTGCATTGTAAATGGCAAATACTAGATATATGATTCTGTTTATGATGACGTTCTAAAAACAGAAAACACACACAAATACTACAGGTTATTTTATAAATGGACAAAGGAGACACATAAGGGTGAATTGATTTTTCTCTGAGTAGATAGCAAAAGAAAATTCCTAAAACAGACTCTATAGTTTTCGTGACTTATTTTCCTTGTTTGTGTATCTGTCTTTTTCGGATTGTGATTTTTTTTCTCCCACTGAGTTAATTTTCAGAAATAGGATTAATGTATGGACATGAATTAAAGCACAAATGCACTGTCTCTTCACGATTGACTAGAACGTGTTAGTTGAAAGAGGAAGAGACGTGAGTGAGTCAGGGAAGAGATAAGACGAGGAAGGCAATGAAGAGTGACCTGGAAATAATGCTGGTCTCGATCTCTTTCTGTTCTTTCAACATGTATTGTTTAACTATCAAGTTTGTGAACGGAAAAAAGTGATTGGCAATAATTTTCCCAAGAAGCAACAGTGAGAAGGATGTGGCATTCAATTTCAATTAAGAAACAGGAGTACAAAGGGGCATATTCATACTTAAATTCAGAAGTCTAACGTCCTAGTATGATTTGGAAAGTATTATGTTCTAGATTTTCCCCTCTGTGACAACATATCAGTGATAAATGACATCTCTTACATATTGCCCACCCATTTCCACATTCTCTTAACACATTTCATCCTGAAATTCATACCTCACCTCAACTCTTCCTTACTTTTAATTACCAACTATTGTGGATAACAGTAGTCTCAACTTAGCATGGTTCATGTACATTTGCTACAAAACTTACATGTAAATTAAAGGAGCATCTCTTACATAGCTTTATGCTAGTTTAGCCTTCTTATTATGGTACTGAAAACCTTTGCCGTTTCCTCTCCCTTTCAGGATAATAGAAGCATCCTCATTATTATATCTCATTGCTTATGTTAGTGTGGTCATATCAGCAATAAATAAATATGGCAGTTGTCATACCTGGTCTTGGAGACAAATTGAACCTAGTAGACTTAAGAGGTACTTTTATATAGTGTTATAAATACAAAATATATTGACACATTGAAGGCATATCTTGAGTTATAAATGGATTAACAAAATAACTAAAAGGGATCATGACATATCTTATAAATGTTATAGCTAAACAGATGTAGAAGTTCTGTTGATAATTATCTAAACTTGGAAGCTGGGAAGGAAAAGATGCAGCAACTGTCAGACAGTGTATGGAGCTTTTCCAGTACAGAGCATTGTTATATTTTCTCGCTCACAAGGAAAAAGAGAAACACAGGGCTTATTAAGTGCTTTGGCTTAAAAGGGTTCAAGGGATTGCAGATAATTCTCTTCTGGCTAGAGAAATATTTTGATTTCCACTGTTGTCAAATCATTTCTTCCCAAGTATATAGGAAAGCGTTCAGCCTTAGGTGACACAGACCAGTGGAAAGCTAGACTTGCTCTGATGGACAGGGGTTGGGACTGTAGCAGGTTGACGGGGTGGGAGGATGCACTGTAAGAAGACTTACAAGGGTGGCCAGGAGGTGGGGCTTCCTTCTGGCACATCTGGCTTGCTCATGTTCTGTTTGCGATCCAATTAGACTCCTAAAGCCTCCCCTAAAGAACAACCAAGCAACTAGACATGTCTCCCAGGTCAGGTACCAACTCCAGAAGACAGAACAAATGACCATAACTTCCCATGATTTTCAGTTATATCCCTACTGAGGAAGAAGTCTCAGGTCAAGATACTCATTTGAGGATGAGCATCAGAAGATTAGGGGAGGAGCAATTTCTCTTTGTCCAGACACCCAAATAAGTAGGTCCGTTTTTCTTTTCTTTTCTGTACTTAGTTTTAAGATGGAGATATATTGGTTTAGCCTTGAGATGGGGTAATGGAGAATTGAAATAGGCTGTCTGTGACATTGTCAAGTGAACTCAAGAATAAACTTAGTTATACGTTGATTTTTGGGAGGTACATCCTATCTTGCAGGCAATTGAAATTTATCCTATTTCATGTCTACTTACCAATGATTCAGTATCCTTAATATCACTTTTCAAGAAGGAGTCTGAATCAGGTACAAGTTTTACTATTTTTCAATTTTATCTTGGAGAATTTGCAATATAGTGAAGTTGGATTAGTGAAGTTAAATGCAGAGCAGTGACAGAAAATAAATAGATGCAAAAATCACGAACTGAGCATGGAAAACAGAGATCTGCCTAAAGTCTTTGTTTTTACAATGTATAATTATGATTTAAAAAAAATTCTAGAACTGAAAAGCCAATCATCACACACAAAACAGCAGATAATTTAGTTTGGAAGGAACTGGGAAGAACTGTAGAGTCTGAATTTTATTTTATTTTTACGGTGTCCTAAGTCACAGAATTTCATCAACTCCTTGTTTAACCTTGCATCAAAGAAGAGATAAAGTCTTTGGGAAGCGGAGTTTTAGGGCTCCCCTGCATTATTGCACAGCTATTTTCTCTCAACAGTATAAACTTTCTTTGAATTCACATCCAAATTGTTCATTGTTGGAATTCAGATATTCAGAGGTTGGCAACAGAGTCGGCTTCCGCTGATATACGCTGCTCAAGTGCATTCATATTAATCTTCAAAGAATTGTTCCAAAACCTCATTTGGGATGGCAGCTATAATTTTAAAATAGGAATTGATAAAGAACATAGTGTTTCATATTTTTTCTATAGCGAGTAATCGTTTTTCTCCTCACACACAGGGTTTTAAAAATAGTAAGACAAACAACCAAACAAAAATAACAACATCAAATATCAAGCAGACCCCTTTCAGCTTCCTGGACTCCTTCACTCTGATGCAGGCTGACAGTGTGAGGTTGCAGTTACGTGGAGGCCTGAAGTTTTTGTCTCCTTTTTTTAATGTGTTTGCCACTTTAAACTTTAGATCTTAGTTTTAGGAAGCAAACGATGAAATCTACTGAGTCTGAGTTTCTTTTGCACTCGTCTAATTCATCTGAATCAGGGATGTCCTCTAGGGCGGTTCACTTTGGTGAACTTCATTGCATGACCCCATCAAGCCCTATTCTGTGTGACTGGGTGTGGAGAACAGAAATATCATTCCCTAAATGCATCATGTTTCCATATACCAAACACTGATTTTGTCTTAAAATGATCTTTCCTTTGATTCTTATACTTGTTCTATCATTAACTATTTGGGAGACGTTATAGTATGGTAGTTAATAACAAATATTAGAGTTAGATAAGTATAGATTTGAATTCAGACTGCTACACATAATAGTTCTGTGGTGAAGACAAGTTTATTCAACTTTTCTGGAGCCTCTAAAATGGTGATATTAATATTTATTTAGCTCATAAGGTTTTGTGGGAAAATAAAATTTGCATATTATCTGAGAATTTTATGTGACGTAAGAGAGTTATTATTTCTCTTTGTTCTCAATTTTCTTTTCGAAAACAGCCAAAATGATTTTGCTAATATACTGTGAATTAAGATTTTTTTTTTAAATTGGGGAATATTGGGGAACAGTGTGTTTTTCTAGGGCCCATCAGCTCCAAGTCAAGTCGTTGTTTTCAATCCAGTTGTGGAGGGTGCATCTCACTGGTCCATGTGGGAATCAAACCAGCGACCTTGGTGTTATGAGCACTGCGCTCTGACCAACTGAACCAACCGGCCTCCCATATTCTGTGAATTTTTGATCATTGGGTAATCTTTGGGTTACTTTCTAGTTTTTCTGTAGATTTTAATTCCAATATGGAGAAGATTGTATCCATTGATTTACCACAATGACAATGCTTTGGCTATTGCAATTAGGTTACTATTTGTTTACCAGAGGTACATAGACCTGGCACTGCTACTAACTTTTAACTGTAGAAGTTATTTAGCCTTTCTGAGTTTCATCTTCAAAATGGAGATAATAACATCTACTTTATAAAGCTGTTTAATAAGAGTAGATGAAATAATACAAGGAAAGTACTTAAGATGGTGCCTGATGTACACCAATGTCTAATAAATGGTAATAGTGTTTTCATTATTATTGAACATGAAAAGGTTTAAAGAATTTCTGACAAATTATGTGGAGGAAAACGGATCAGCCTGAAGAATGTAAATGATACAAAGTCACATAAGTCTATATATACAGGTCAGAAATACTCAGTGGACATTAGGAATACAGGTACATTTCCAACTTCAGGTTGATGGTCAACTTATTTTAAGCAATTTTTGGTGCCTCAAAGTTCTAGAGAAACAGAAACCTCAGCTAACCCTTTAGAGTTTATTACAGTATGTTGGACCTTTAGTATTGAAAGAGCAGTGGGCAATATTTGGCTGTGTTTATGCAACAGGCTTTGCTTTCTGCAGAGTCATTTGCCAGTTCAGAGCCTAAAGTTTTCTTCTGTGTAACATTTACTCAAAGGGAGGGCTCCCTCCTCTATATTATAATCATATCCCGACTAAAGCACATTTTCTACCCTCCTTTTAGCCCATCCTTCATGCTCGTTGGTTCATTAGCACAGATTCTACCAACATCACTGAAACTTCTCTTTTATTTCCCCATCATTTTCTTTCAGATACTATCCTCATTAAACTTAATAGAAAGACTGCCCATTGAACCGCAGAACCAGTAATAGCCCGGGAACGGCAGTTTTCCCCTGGATTATTTGCTGGGTAACTGAAATGAGCAGTATTAATCACTCCCCAGATGAACAGTAATTGTTCTTTTACCTTAAAATTATTTTTTAAATTACATTATCCAAACACGTTTCTGAAAAGTTAAGGTTTCGCTGGCTTGATACTAGATGGTGTTTGATTAAGGGACAAGTTCCTGAATCCTTTGTTGACCTAGCTACCTTGTTTCTTCCTGAGGTTACTGTGAGACTTAATCTCATGGAATAATGGGCATAACAATTATAATGACATGCATCCTCTCGAGCTGGGCTTTAGCCCCAAACACCCGTGCAGAACAGCAGGAGCTGGGCCGGACCCCTTGGAGGGCAAGGCTTTCCTCAGCCTGGTTACCCTGACTGGCCTGGAACCAGGGCACACTGTTATCCTGTTTGACTGGCAACATTGTACACATGTAAGTCTGGGAACTTGCTTTTCAACAGAACAAAAACCCATCCTGCCAGCTGGAAGAAAAATAGTAGAGAGCAGATTTTTTCCTTATGGGCTCATTTAACCTCCCTTGTCTCCATCTCTAAAATCTGGACAATTTTCCTTCTTACGATAGAGTAAAAGGGGTGGGATGGGGAGGAAAGGACTCCTAGGGTAATGTCCTCTACCTGGCCTGCTCATTAAAGGAGATTTAAAAATATTGGCACCTGGGTCCTACCACAGACTCACCAGAATTCCTGGGGGTCGGGCCTAGGCATTTAAAACAAAGCATCTAAGGTGATTATGGGTTGCAGCCAGGAATGACAGCTACCTTCCTGAGGCTAACATTATTTGTTATGAAAAAATGAAAAACTACAGCCAGACAAAATCAAACAAACAAACGCACAAACAAATAAACAAATAGGGATCCCACTACCGCCAAATAATGACCATTTTCACTGTGGTCTTACCTGTATCTATAGCTATATGAAGAGATATTTTAAAACAATGTGAAGTATTAATTTCTGTAACCTAATAAGTGGTACACATAAAGTTTCCCTTTTATAATTTGTTCTCTTTCTGAACAGGATTCTTTCCTGAAGCCATTAGCCAAAAATGGCAAAACACCTCTGGCTTCGTCTGTTCAGACTGCTGTAACAAAATACCACAGACCAAGTCTAAACAACAAACATTTATTCCTCACAGTTCTGGAGGCTTTGAAGTCCGAGGTCAGCGTGCCAGCACGGTTGGATGAGGGCCCTCTTCCTGGTTCCTAGCTGGCATCTTCTCGCTGTGTCCTCACAAAGTGCAAGGGCACGGGAGCTCTCTGGGGTCTCTTTTATAAGAGCTCTAATCCCACTCATGAGGGCTCCACCCTCCTGACCTAAGCACCTCCCATAGGCCCCACCTGCTGATACCATCGTCTTTCAGGATTAGGATTTCAATATAGACATTTTATTGTGGGAGGAGCACAAACATTCAGGACATAGCAACCTCTCAAACATATTGCTTCCTATTTAAGTTCTTCCCCCATCTTGTCCTTTTTTATAGTGTGTTGCCCCCAGGCTGCAAATGGAGTTTTAGTTCTCTGATAAGCACAGGTCTACATTGCCTTGAGGCATCTCAGGTCCCCAGTTGTGGCCATGTAATTGGTTCCCTTGAGGACAAGAGATGATCTTTTTACCACTTCGCATATTTACCCATAAACCCTTTGATCAGAAAGACTGCAGCTTCGTAAGTGTGATGTTTTCCCAAACCAAAGAGTCTTCCATTTAATCTAAAATATTAGATGAGGATAACTCCACTTCCTCTGGATACAAGGAATGCCTTTTAAAAGAGTTGGGAGGCACTGTTCTACAGTTCTCTTCTAGAAAATAATTGCCTGAAGGAAAAAAAAAAAAGATTTGAAGGTGATTACTCAAGAAAAGGCCCTCTGTGTTTCCTCCCCACAATACTCTTGGGATATGTTTGGTATTTCTCCACCTCAAGTTTCATTCCTTTTGAATGTTTCAGTTTCCATTTCCCTTCCACAATGTAGACAAAAATCTCCATTTACCATGTTGAAGAGTCTTGTATTAAAATACCTGGATGGCACAGAGCAGGGCTGTAGCACAGGTCCGGGCCTGCACTGGGAAGTCGGGGAGGAGGCAGACTGTGGACGCCTGAATTAGGAAAGGTGTCAGGGAGGAGGTGGCATTTGAGTTGGGCCTGAAATGAATTTTAGCAGTGTACCTTAGTTAGGGGAAGTGAAAATGTAAACAGAGGAATACAGCAGGGGAGGATCGAAGTCAGGCTTTCTGGAGGTAGGGACAGAGCCGCAAGAGGTTGTTTTGGCCTGGCCCAGGTGTCAGGACAGGCAATTGTGAGAGATGTGGTTGTGGACAGGCCGCTGAAGGTTCTCACTGCCCAGAAAGGAGAGTGAGTGCTTTATTCTGTGGCACTGGGGAGCCACTGGAGAATTCTGAGCAGGGGTGTGATAACAGCATAGCCCCTTATAAAAATGAGTTTGGTAGCCGTGGGTAGGATGCTTTGGGGGAGGACATGATGGAGGGCTGGTTACAAAGCTGTTGCCTGGGCTCAGTCAGGTGTTAAGAACTGAGGGACTCAACTACAACAAGGGCAGTGGGAATGAAGCGATGGGGATGGATGTGACAAACACTGCACATGCAGTCCTATTAGGATGAAGTACTTGGATGGGAGTGACGTGTGACAATGAAGAGGAAGAAGAAAACAGGTGAAGCCAAGCTTATAACCCTGGGCAACTGCAGGACTGGTGATCCCATAAACAGAAACTGGAAACGCAGGAGAGTGTGGGAGTTAGATAATTGAGAGAGATGCTATAGATACAAGACAGAGCATTGCAAGTATTTTAGATAACAGCAACAACAACACAAGTTTTACGGACCTTTGAACTCCAAACCCCCAAGAGAAGGCAAAGTTCAAATGCTATAGCATAAGAACAGTGCATTAGAAGACAGTACCCACCTTGCCACATTTGGAAGGGAGTTTTGTTTTTAAATCATCTCAATCCGTTTGGCTCAGGCAGGTAAACTTCTTCCTAGAAAATCTCTCAGGAAATTGTGTTTATTGCTCCTTACATAATCATCAAATATTGACTTTCTGGCAAGGAAATTCCATGCCAAATAAAGAGGACCTCTTGTGTTTACAGTTATAACTCAGTAAAAATAAATGCCAAACAAGGTGGTTCTTAAAGTTAAAAAAAAAAAAAAAAAATTATACTGAAGTGCCCTTTACTGAGTCCTAGTACTAGCTCCATTTACTGCTGAGTAAGGGTTAATTGTCTCTGTCAAGACAGTTTTATTACAAAACAATTAATTTGCTTCCTCCTTCCCACTGCCAGGTCTCCCAGAGGTCTTAATTAAAACCCAACAAACCTGCTACAGAAAACCTATCGATCACTTTATTTTAAGTGTTTTTTTAAGTCCATTTGAAAAAAAAGTCATGGCAAAAAACTGTACTGGCTTATCAGGTAATTTTAACATTAGCTTATTGTTGTCCTTTTTCTAGAGTATTCACTTGCAGTATATTGGAGTCGACACCTTAACAAGGGCTTCACATGTTTTGCAAAAGCAGTTATTTGTTCAGGACCTATTAGGTATATATGTAGCTGAGTTCAATGCTTACATGCATTATTTCATTTATCTCTACAGCAGCTTGCTGCAGTAGATACTATTATGACTGTCGATTTTCATTATTTGGGGCTTCCGTATTCGTGAATGCACCTACTTGCTAAAATTTATTTGAAACCCTGAAATCCCCACTGGTGGCAATGTCACCATCACTGCTGGACGAGCACATGTGCAGAGCAGCAAAAATTCTAGTTGACTGATGCACACCTGCCCAGGTGAGGTTGAACGCGGCTATACTCTGCCCTCTTGTTTCAGCACTCGACTGTAAACAAGTGTCATTTTTGAGATCTATTTACTGCTATAATGTTCGTGTATTTTTTTTGCTTTATGTCGACAATTTCTTTGTTTAAAAAGGCCCCCAAGCATAGTGCTCTTCTTCCTAAGAGCAAGAAGGCCTGATGTGCTTATTTAGAAAACAGGTGGGTCAGATAAGCTTTGTTTACATCCCAGTTGCAATGCTGTTAGTTCACTGCAAGTTCAATGTCAATGAGTCAACAATATATGTGTTAAATAAGGTGCGTTTAAGTAGCAATACACATAAAACAACGTTATGTATTGATGGGTTGAGGAAGATATTGTGACCAGAGGCTCCCAGGAACCTAACCCTGTATTTCCCTTCAAAGTGATGATTTCATCCAGTGTTCACTAATTCAGTGTTTGCAACGACTTTATAAAACATAACTACAGCTGTTATCAGAAAGGGGTTCTGTGTGTTTGTCACAGGAAATAATTGAAGGATGCACCGAGCAAGCCCAGCAAGCAGTAAATTTATGAAAGAAGCCCAGTCCAGTCTCCACATGGCAAGAATGGGCAGGCTCAGAGAAGAGCAGCTGCCCTGGAGAAAAGTGGGGCTTGGGAATTTATTCCACTTAAAATGAAGGCATGAATGGTCAAGACTTAGGGGTGGCATTATAGGTGTTCTGAGACGGGTCCTGGCTGACCACTCCTTCCTGACGGGAGGAGGGATTTTTGTCCTTATTTGACTCTGTTGGAACTGTCATGGCGACATGTGGGTGGGGTGGGGTGCAGATTTTCCTAAACTGTAATGCTAATAATATAATCCATTATAATTAGTTAAAGTTCACCTCAAGTGGCAAGATGGCATCCTGGATCTGCTCTTGGCTGCCGATACCTAGTTCTGGCCAGTCTGGTAGCTGCACTTTTTCTTAAGAATTATGTCATCTCCTTTGTCTCCCCTCACCTCCTCCTTCCCTTTCTCCCTCTCTCTGGTGCAGCCCTATTCTTCCTATGTAAGGTAACACAGTGAATATCAGAGTCAACTGGTATCTCCTCCATTTTGTCAATGAGAAAGCTGAGTCCTCAAGTCATGTGCCCAAGGGCTTTAAGTGGCAGAGCCCGGATTAGACTCGTTCTATTTAATGACTTTAGTGCTTTGCTGCCTCCAAAAATCTGGTTTAAAATTGTTCTTTCTCCTTCCCATGGTCTCCATGTTTATATTTTCTACATCAGCTGTTTGCATTCTGAGGAACACGTCTTCCACTTAGAGGCTGAAATGTCTCATTACCTGTCTGCACTGGTGCATAGGAATTGAGGCTGGCCCTTCATAACTGAATAGGGCTGGCGATTCCAGACTTCCTGGCTGTTATGTCGCCCACTGTCCTGAGTTCACAGGGATGAGTGTCTATAGCACCTGAAAGTGTGGCAATAGGTTCTTGAGGGCAGAGGAAAAGTCAGTGCATGTAAAAGAGGGTCAAAGGAATTGTCAGCCTTTGTTTTCATCTTCAGGAATTCTGAGCAGAGCAGCTGCAGATTGAAACCTAGTGTTATTGCCTACATTTTATTCCTGAGCCAACACTTTTATACCTTGTCTCTGCTTCAACTCACCAACAACATTAAATACTCATCCAAAACTTCCTGAAAAAACACCTGTTTTCAACCCCTTACGGGAATTGAAACATTATAATTTGTTAACACAAAAGTGTTAGCAGTAGCACACATTTTTGTGTAACACAATACAAAATCAACGCACACCTTAATTTGCAAGCCTTTGTTCTTCCAGAGCTCTGAGCTCCCAGTGACTGACTCCCAAATTCACTTTAGTATTTTGGAAATTACTTTTTTTCTGAATAAAAACTGACAGATACTTATTGTAGATTATTTGGAAAATATAGAAAAGCAAAGAGGAGCCTATAGAAGGTAGTTAGTTGTTAGTCCCATCACATATAATTCTTCTTAATGTTTGCGTATGTATCCTTTCAGTTTTTTCTCCTTTATAGTTTATGAAGTTCAAAATGTTGTAGTTCAAGCTTTTTTATTTAATGTTATGTAATAAATATTTTCCCGTTTGGTTAGATATTACTATTAAATGATAGGAAAATATTCTAGTGTATGGGTTCACCACAAATTATATAAAGATTTATATAGCTGCATATTCAGGTTTTTTGCTTTTTTTATATTATAAAACAACTCTACAATAAGAATCCTTGTAGCTAAATCCTTGCACAAATACCTAGTTGTTTTCTTTGGAAAAATTATTAGAAATGAAATTGGTAGATCAACAATATGCACATTTTTGAGGCCTTTGAAAGACTCACACCCAGCTGCAGTGTAAATATTGGTCAGCATCCAAACATCTTTTACTCTTTAACCGAATTTCTTTACATGCCAGCAAACATATTAGTGGTATGGTGGACAGGTTGGGAGAGGCTTAGAGAAATATACTTCAAGGAGAGTGTGTTAGAAAAAAAATTACTCCCTTTTAAATCTTCCAAGTATTGATGGCAGAAAGTTACGGGTCAGCTAGAACTAGATTGAATGTGTGTGTGTGGGGTGGGGTGGGGTGTTTGGTGGCCATTATAAGGGGCCCATTTTTTCCCTCAGCACATTTCAGACCATCTTGACTTAGGATGCGTACTTGAACTCACTGGGAATAGCTGTTGTAACCGGATAGTGACTTTTGAACACCTTATACTGATTTTCAACTGAGAACCTTCCACCTCTCCCTTAACTGACCACATTCCCAAACAGTACTCATCTGGAGCTTGGAACAAAGTAATTTTTGCAGGTGCGGTTGCTGCAGGGTAGAGCTCCATTGGGTAAATTCTTCTTGGTGGTGAAATAGAATGGTTTAGTCCACAAAGTCTGTATCTGCAGCTGCAAGTATCTATTTTCATTTCTTGGAAAGATAACATTGTATCATCTGTGTCCAATATCACTGGCTAACTTGTGACCATTATGCCTAGAGAAAGCCACTACCACATCAGTCTACCTGCTTAGAGAGTAATTAATGATTAAATCTTAGGAAAGGATAGGTGTTGTTTTTATCTAGCAATAACGAAACAGTCTGGCCCACTCGACTTCCCCTCCCATGGTGTGAGATCCATAAAGCATTACACATGGTTTATATGTCCAATCAAAATTTCTTTTTGGGGTCTGAACAAATCACATGGCAGAGAGCAATAGCATTCTTCCTTTTCACCAAGGAAACTTTTGTTGTGCACGGTTTTAGTTTAGGCATACCCAAATTTGTCATGACGACAATAATTTGGTCTTTCCTTTGTCTTCTGAATACCTGGTGGTAGCAACAAATAATATTTATTCTGGGAACTGTGCTTGAACTTAAACTCACTTATACATTGGCAAGTAATTCAAACGCTGGTTGTCAGGGCTGGCACAAGTGTCTGGTAAGCTGTTTGTTTTTGAGGCCCCTACTTTGTTTCTTGTACACTTTCTGTTCTCACTTTTCTCTTTTGCAACCTGGATCACAGAAAAGAAGGCTCTGATAAACAAAATTTCGGTAAGATGATAAAAATGTATGTTACTCCTCCTAGGAATATTTTAATCTTAAAGTAGGCCCACAAGAAAGAGGACACCCTTACCAAAAAAATAATTGATTTTCAGTGTGTGATTCAATGCCATAGCACTGTGTATCTGTTTCGATGCCATTGTCATCTGCATGTATATGTTCATAGAGATATTTATTTTGGTGGTAAGAGGGTAAGAAATGTCCAAATCAAGAGTAGAAGAATATGTCTCTGTAATGCAGTTTTTTTTGGCCTAGTGGATTGTTCATTAATCTGATAAATTGTCAGTGTAAACAGCCATATGGTTGGTGGAAGACTCATTACTTTTTCATTTATAGTTTTGTAGACTCCATCCGTTTTCCTACTATTACAGGAGCAGAATTTAGAAGCTGTAAAGATTTGATTACTGTTAAAATCACTTGACTATTTTCTTGCATTGTTAAAAAAAATTCTTCATGGTTCATTTCAGCAAATTTCTGCTTGATTATACTGGACATGTTTCCATAGTTCATTATTTCTTTTTGAACTAGGAAAAAAATTGCTACAATTCCTAGTCACCTGTGGAACATATAGTTTTAGAAATGATAAGATAAATATATCTGGTCCACTACTTACACTCTAGCACTTCTTGTTCTTTTTTAGAATTCACATTTCTTTTTAGGTACAAATATCTATTTGTAAACGGCAAAGAAAGATTAATGAGATTGTATTCAAATAAACAGAAGTATTTCTAGTACATATCTTTTAAATTATGTGCTTTTATTAAGAAGAAAATGATCCTTTTTGGTAATAGTATACATTTGAATCTACAGGAAATATTTCATGTGTTTTTGTCTTTAATTTTGTTTAGAGTAAACTCTCAAAAAATAATTAAAATATTTTTTGTTCTTTTAGGACAGTTGCTAGTACGTATTTTACAGAAAAAGCTCCACATATATTTTTATTTTTTTTACTCGATTTTTAATGACTTTATTTTATTACAATGTACCAGGAGCTTCTCTTTGGGTGAATCGAGCTAAGAAGGTTCTTTCTCAATATGAGAAAATGGTTCAGTGCCACAAGAAGGTTCTTTATCAATATGAGAAAATGGTTCTTTATCAATATGAAGAAAATGTGTCTTGTAGTTTTTGTTGAGTTTACCTAGTATTATTCAGTAGCTAAAATACAAGTAAGGTAATAAATATCGCACAACCAGACCAAGGCTGTGGTCAGAGGTTCTTAGTTTCTTAGGCTGTTTTTGAAGAATTCATTTAATTCCTCATATTGCATCAAATGTTGTTCTGGTGTTGTAATTTCTTTGATTTATTTTCTCCAAATACCAATAGCATTCACCCTGGGAAGCTCCATTAACATGTTGGCATTCTGCTGTTTTCTAAAATGGACCATAGCATTGAGAAAGGGCATAAACACCACCACCACCACCATCTTCACCAACAGCAACAACTTGCTTCTGGCTTGGGTTGAAGTGAATTCATCTTTGTGGGATGTCACAGAGCCAAGGTGGAGTGAAGCTGTATCTCCCAGTCATGCTGTGGTTTATTAAAGACGTGGATCCACAGAGGACTGAATTTGCAGCACTTCAGAAATAGGTCAGGTCAAGCAAATTAATAATTACTTAGCATAAGAAGTACACCATTGAAATGGATGGGAAACTCATAGGACATTCTTCCTGGAACTGTCCAGGTAAAAAGCAATGCTCTGCTTAGAGAAAGAATTTAAGTGCTGATTGAATGTCAGTCCTTGAGGTATTAGGGCCTTATCTTGTAACTCCATAAAGGGATTAAGAATAGCATATGATGAGATTTCTGGAGAAAGCTTATACTAGTCATTTATCAAGAACATGAAAGAAATGAATGTTGACATGTGAACTTCTTATAATGTGGAGCTCAACCAATTCACAGTTACCATTTTCATGCTTATAGCCCACGATCTATGTTTTCATCAGTCTAAGTAAGAAGTGTATGGGGATGCTTCTCATGTGCCCGCCATTGGAGTAACCATTATAGATAAAAGGTGAATGAAAATCTCTGTGCTGAAGGAGCTTCTGGCCTTGTGTGAAGACAAGTCTTCACATAAATAACTATGGAAATTGAAAGAGGCATTAGAATTGCTGTATCAGGAGGGGCTAACTAGACCAAGGACTAACTCCAGCCTGTGGAGAGTTGGGGAGAACTTTGCAAAAGAGGTGGCATTTGTTGGAGCTTGAAGGAGTAGGATTTGGCCAGGTGGAAAGGCAGGAAGCATTACAGGCAGCGTGAACAGCGTGTGCAAAGGCATGAAGCAGAGCTTCTTCAAGTCCAGCGGAAGTGCCTGGGGTACTTTCTCAATGCAGATTCCTGGGCTCTCACAGATATATGTGAATAGAAATCTCTAGAGCTGGGGTCTGAGAATTTATAAGGCAGCATATTCCACAGCTGGGAATACTGCTCCAGCTCTAACCCTGAGCGGAGCAAAAGCCTACTTAGCAGCCTTGAATGTGAGCAGAATTGCAAAGGTCTCAGTAGTAGGTATGGGACATATGTATCAGTGGTGGGAAAGATGCTGTGTGGAATTTGTGGCAAGCCTCGGTGGCAGAATCACAAATCAGGTCCCTGGAGTAAAACCATTCAAACAGTAGTACAGAATTATATGCCTTTGAAAAACATCTTCTGGTGCATTACTGGGCTCTGGCAGAGACAGAATGATACACATGGGACACCAAGTGACCATTCAGCTGGATCTGTCCATCAGGAGCTGGGAAGATCTGTTAGTTCATAAGGTCAGGCTGGCCCAGTAACTGTCATCGTAAGATGAAATGGGGACATCCGGGATTGAGCACAGGCAGCAGTCGCAGGCATATGCAAAGGACACAAATGGCCAGTCCAAATCCCATGGCCTCCCAGCTGTTTTATTGTCCTCTCTCTGCTTCCACCTATGGCTGTATAGGGGATCCTACAGGACAGGGGGAGGAAAAAGCCTGAGCTTTCTTTGTAGAGGGTGAGCTTGAGCTTAATCTGTGGGTGCAAACTGCAAACGGATGGCAGCCGTCTGTCTGCAGGCTCACTCAGGTTGCTTTGATAGAAGGTGGTGAGAGAACATCCTCCCAATGGGCAGTGCACCTGGTGACCCACTTTATAATGACAGAGCAGTGGCCCGTGGTTAGAAAATAATGAGAATCATGGGAAACAGTGAATGGTTTGGCCAGCTGGCCAGGGGTCTAGAAGGAAAAACACTGGACACATGTGGATGGGCATGTGGAGCTGAGGCGGGAGAGGTAGCCCAGGAAGTTGACAACCCCTCCAGGGGACGATGGAAGGGGCCTCACCGATTACACAAGCAACAAGTGGCTGTAACCAGCACTTGTAGCTGGAGAAAAACAAGAACCAGTTTCATCCAGTTAGGCTAATCCCTATGGCCAGGGCCTGACTTTAACTAATTATGATGTCATTTGCATTGTGGTTACTGCAACGCCCATGGTGCATCGGTGCCATGACAGTTCCAGAGAACCAAATAAGAAAGCAAAAGCAGGGGGAGGAGATGAATGAACCTCATCAATGGGATGTCACCAATTCCCTCCCCGGGAGGTACTTACCCATGATCAGGACTTCCTTGGGAGCAACTTGTTCTCTGAATGTGCCCACATTTTCCTCTCAAGTGTTTACTTTCACTTTCTTTATAAAAAAAAATTTCTTTTTTTCTTCCTTTTTTTTTTAAATTAAAGTTTATTGGGGGTGACAATGGTTAGTAAAATTACATAGGTTTCAAGTGTACAATTCTGTAATACATCATGTATATATCACAATGTGTGTTCACCACCCAGTCAGTTCTCCTTCCATCACCATATATTTGATCCCATTTACCCTCATCTACCACTCCCCTCCCCCTTACCCTCTGGTAACCACTATACTTTCACTTTCCTGGGTCTGTCTCACTCTTGAATTCTTTCTTGCGCGGAGACAAGAACCCAGTCACTGCTGCTCTGGGTTGAGTCCTCTCTTGGACATTGCATGAACCTCCGGAGACAGAGTGGCCTGAAGGTAAAGATCTTTGGATCACATGTTAACACCCACCAGAGAGTGTCCAGTCCACAGAAGGACCACTAAACAACTGAGCAGTCAGAATGACCCAGCCAGTTGATATCAGCCAGCCATCAATCACCCAGGTGCTGATAGGATGAGCCCATGAATTCAGTGGCCATGATGACCTCACATAGATGAGCCCAATAGCATGGAGCCCCGTTCACCAAAATCCATTGCCATATAGAATGTCGGAACTGCCAGCTCAGAGAGGATCACTGTGAGAACTTCCATCTGCTCCAGAGCCCTGCCTTGGTGCACTTCCAGTCCCCTCCGCCATGCTGGCTTCAGTCTGTACTAAAGCGGTCTCAGAGTCACTGTTAGAATAGCTTCTTGAAACCACCAAAGTGTCCTTCGATAGATGAATGGGTAAAGAAGTTATGGTATATGTACACAACGGAATACTTTTCTGCCATAAGAAAACATGAAATAGTTTGCGACAACCTAGATGGATCTTGAGATTATAATGCTAAACAAAATAAGTCAGACAGAAAAAGTTGAGAACCATATGATTTCACTGATATGTGGTATATAAAATTGAAAACAACAAAAGTTCAAGACAAACAAATAAAGAAACAAAACTCATAGACACAGACAATAGTTTAGTGGTTACCAGACAGGAAGGGGTAGGGGGTGGGAGATGAGGGTAAATGGGATCCAATATATGGTGATGGCAAGAGAACTGACTCTGGGAGGTGAACACACAATGTGATATATAGATAACGTATTACAGAATTGTACACCTGAAATCTATGTAACTTTACTAACAATTGTCACCCCGATAAACTTTAATAAAAAAAAAAAAAGAATAGCTTCTTGAAAAATCTGAGAGATCGTTCACTTTGGAAATATTACCACAATACTTAGAATTCTTAAAACTTTTCAATTGCTGAGCTGCTAAATTGGGCAAATCCGGTTTTAGTGCTAGTAACATGATTTGACTTAAAATTCTTTTGGTTGTCTTTAGACAGTCAATAAATTGACATTTATTGAAGAGCTCGGTTTTAATAGCACTAAAACAGCATCACAGAAATCACATTAGAATAGGTGGAGGGCTCATGCCAAGTGCTGTGGATGTTAAGTTGATTTTCTTTAAAATTCCACTTCCCCCCCATCTTTTAAATCAAATGTATCCCACTTACTATAGGAAAACTCAAAAGCATTAATATTACCTTTTATCAACTCACAGTATCTTATAATAATGGGTTAAAATCTTATAAAATGTGCTTTAAAAGACCACTGTGTTTAAGAGAAAAAAAGTGATCTTTCACAGAAGCCATTGTTCACCTAAAGACCAATTCCATAGCTGGGAAAATATAAGAACATGCATTGGTAATGTCTGTAATCTCTCAAGATGGTGAATATATAAAATTTAGCTTTTGAGAATACTATTCTTGGCAGCAAAATAATTTCAACTGGGAAAAGAAACCCTTGAACCAGTTAAGGAGTTATCTGGAGTTTCAGTGTCCAGATAAAGCCTGCTTATTTGGGATAAATTTGCTCTGGGGTTTCAAGATTAGTAAAACTCTGCCCTGCCTTGTATTTTGAACTTTATTAAAGTGACCTACAGCCAGAAAAAGTCTCTATAAGATTTCCCTAAAGAAACACCATCTTTTATTGACCACTGGGTTGTGGCGTAACTGTAACGCATGACAAAGGCTTCTCATGTTTTCTATAGTAGAAACAATCATCCTGTAATGTTATAAGCTAATGGCAGAAGTGGTGTCTACACTGTTTTACCCCAGGCAACTAGAAGAGAACAACTGAAGTCTCTGAATACCTAATAAATAATCCAACGGGCAAATGGAACTTTAAAGAGAACAGAAACTGCCTCAAGCGTTTTCCAAATACTAATTGTGCCTTTGGGAGACCTCTGATTATAGGGATTTCGGAAGCAAAATGATCAGTTTTTCTCCTATTGAATTAATGGGTTAACACTGAGCTAAGGCATCATAGGAACCTGTCTTTGCTTTAGGGAAAATGTAGCTTTACATTTCCTGGAGTTCCACTACCCTTCTGAAAACAGTGTACACCTGCCTGCCAGTTCCACTTCTCAGCTTGCTCTCTGCTACCTGCTGTGCCCTAAATTCTCCCTGTGTTTACTGCTTCCAAGTCTTTGTTCTGCGGGAAATCCTCCTCAGTCATCTCAGCCTCCTGAGACCCTACCCATCCATTCTTTAAGGTCTAATTCAAATATCATTTCCTTGAAGAAACCTTTGATTCGCACAACTGGGAACAGTCTCTCCTTGCTAAGATCACTCATAGCACACAGAACTCACCACATCCGTCTGTGTTAGAAAATCCATTTAGAACGTGTATCTCCTCCTCCTCCTAAGAGGAGGCAGGGACTGCCTCCGCCTCCCGCGTCCCTCCCCTTCCCTTCCCTGCTGTGTACACAGCCCGTGGAGGCCTGTATTCCCAGATGGCAACACTTAACACACACCCCTGCCTCCTGAGGGCTTAATTGCCCCCCTGTCCATAAACTCTGGGAGGGGTGGTTGTTCTAGAAGTATCCTGAGAGCCATTGTTTCTAGCCCCTAAATCATTTGAGGAGCCACCCAGACCCACAGAAGTCATTTAACACATTTTTGTTGCTTTATCCCTCTGCCATTTCTTTCATAGTGCATTGAAATTAATATATATATATATATATATATATATATATATATATATATATATATATATATATATTTCATTTGGGTCAAACTGTATTTATTAATAAACTTTCCCAATCTGTCAAATGCTTTTGGAAATGAAATAATATTATTGTTGTCAAAACCCAGCTCAGTTTCTCTAAAGCATAGTTCACGCTCTGTTATTAATGACTTAAGAAAAGCTCTGGAAGAGCAGCAGACTGTTTACATAGTGGAGACTGGACTTCTGTAGGCACTTGGCCTCTCTCAACTCAGCAAAAGCCACAATGTATAATTAAAGAGAAGGTACACTAAGGAGCACAGGGTACATTTCCAGTGCTGTAGCTGTTCCTTTAACAAAGGGATTATTGGAAAGCAACTTGTAATCCAGTGTATATTCCTGTAACTTCTCAACATGTGAAAATAAGGAACAGTAGCAAACTGAAAACTATCATATGCTAAACTAGTATATTGGAAACGTGCAAAATTTATACCTGTGGTTTTCTAATTTTGTAATTTGTAATAAAACTGTCAGCATTTGGTACAAGAGTTGGCAAAACGTTTTAGCCCAAACACTGCTGCATGAACTGAACAGCTGTTCAGAGGAAAACGGAATTTGGGAACACTTCAGCTGAACGGCATGAGTGTGGGGAGTTCCATCTTCTCAGCCACAGTGAAACTCTATTACCCAAGTTTAGAAATTATTTACATAAAATAGCACTAAATCTTAGAACATCTCAGATGTGCAAACCCAAGATTAAACAACAACATAAATAACACATGCTGGGGGAAAAGGCTGTTACCTCTCTTAAATAGGCCTTTTCATGGAAATAAAATAGATGATTTTTTTTCCCCCTGAAGTAAAAATTTGGTTCATTTTAACTTAAGGTTGCTATTTGTTCCTAATATTTGTTCACCATTTTCCCAGCTGCATAACATCTTTGGAACATTCTTAGAAACCCCAAATCCGGACTTCGTTCTACTGAAAAGATACAAACGCCGAGTGGAGATTTTCCACGTCTGAGCATGTATTTTTGAATTCTGGAGGGGGAGCCCCACAGACTTTCCCTTTCCAATTCCTTCTTAATTCTTACATTTTCCAAAACAAAAACAATCGGGTTGAATTGCAATGAGAGCTTGTTGTATGAATTTATTTGGATTTACTTACTTATTCGGAATTGGGACCATTTGGGGAAAGGAAAAACCCACTCTAGGCTATCACTGATAACATTAAAACACAGTGTTGTACTTCCTTTCTTCTCTCCTCAACCATCTAACAACACTGTCCTCTCTGGCCTTGCACAGACTTTCCTCCTTTCTCTCTGTTTTTACGTCTTGGCCCATTTTTGCAAACGTCCTTTTCAACTTTGGAGCCATTATAACTCTGACTCTTGTCTTTCAATAATTTTGTGCATATTGGAAATGTTTGAAGACATCATGATTCGATAAACGTCTTCTTTACGTAGTTATAGAAGAGCAGTTAAAAGTGTGGGTTCCGGAGGCAGACTGCATAGATTCGAAGCCTGTTTCCACTATTTCCTGGCTGTGTGACCCAAGGCATGTTACTGAGCCTCTCTAAGCTTCTGTTCCACCGTCTCTAATATGGAGATAATAATGGAACCTCTCTCTTAGGGTTGTTAGGAGAATAACGAAGATATGTCTGTAGATAGCACAGTGTTTGCCAGTTACTGCTCAATAAATGTCAGTTACTCGTTGTATGTGGGTTATCCTTACTGCACAATCTTCTTGTTTTAAAACTCTGGTGGAAATATCATCCCATCACCCCTTCATTAGAATCATAATTGGGTCACCCTAAGTTATCTCTGCCAGACACGTGCTTCAGGCCTCACCTTACAGAGCGCCGATATTAATTCGGTTCTTGTTAATTTATCAAGGGACTTCCACTAGCTACTAATTTAGCAAAGCCCAGAGTCTCCCTGCCTGTCCTTGAGCTGCGAGGTAGGAAATCAAGCGCATAGGAAAAAAAAAAAAAACCCACTAATTGCTTAGCCTTCCAGCTGTTCATTTTCTTGTTTTTCAAAATGGCTCTTAGCAGCAAGCAGGAGACAGGAAAAAGGTTGTTCTAAACTGGAACTTGATTTAATGTGTCCTGGACACAAATCTTTTACTTTCTGCTGCCCCGTTCCTCCCCCCCTCCCCCAATCAGGCCTGAAATACATGAAATACAGTCTGTAATGTATTTAGTAAGTGGTGAGTGGCCTAGAGGTCAAAGGCAATCTGGTACTAGGGGAAATCCGATCTTGTTCCCAAGTTGCTCTTGCAGGCTGGCTTTAGACTGAATGTGCCTGACTGTCACCTTGGTTCTGGGAAGGCAGGAACCTTAATTAATGTTGGCCCCTCTGGATCAGGGAGGGAAAAGCCTTTCCTGATTCCTTTCTCTGTATCTT